>NC_071339.1:22772500-23007500 GCF_027744825.2 Synchiropus splendidus | reverse complement strand
AGAGCTGACCCTTCTCACCATGGTCATAGACTGTTTGTTCCACTTCCCTCTGGCAGGAGGCTACAGTCCATCCAGACCAGAACCTCCTGTCACAGGAAAAGCTTCTTCCCCTCGACCGTCAGACTGTTGAATTCGTGTTCAACCTTTGTTGTTTGTGGGTTATTTTATTTTTATTTATTTACTTTTGACAGCACTTTTCAAAGCACTTTCCTATCCCCCCACTGACCATGGCAATAAATTTGATTCTGATTCTGTATATAAGCTCTGTACGCCAGTCAAGGTGGCTTGACACAAACGAGAGGAAAAAACTGAAGCTTGAATCCAGGGGGAGTGGAACACTAATGTATGCTCCAGAAAATGAGATGCACAGGAAGAAAGTGAAAGCCAGCTGGCGCTCCATTCCACTGTCCCAAGGTACAAGGTTAAGCAGCGAGCAAATATTTGTGAAATCGAAGAAATTATTTTCTTCATCACTATTATTAATATTATAGCAAGGAGTCAGCAGGTAAAAAATACCCCATCATTTTGACATTTCAATCTTAATGTAGCATACCCACATAAGATACTGCAAAATCTGATACTTTTTTTTCTGGTTTCATTTTTCACCAAGTTCCTAGTAAAGGGGTGGCTACCATGACAACCAGAAAATTGCCTCGGGAGCAGCAACTTCAGTTGATTATTAAAAAAATAAAAATAAATAAATAATAAAAAACATCCACCTGGAATAAAATTTAAAACAGTTGGACATCAAAAATACCAAGCAGTCCAGAGAGTTTTCAGAAAACTTTTATTTATCAGTGCATGAACGGAACATCATGTCAAGGTCGTAGCCTATTATTGTCAATCCATTTTTAAATATTTTCCCTATTGTACATAAAAAAATAATGGAGCAATTTTCATATACCTCTTTTTTCCCCCTCTCCCCATGAAAGAGCGCTCAGCAAGTATTTATAAAGGTGCTGTACAATGTACAAACATTTACATCTACTTCTATAGAATGAAAAAAGATACCACGAGGATTGATTTGTTCTAATGAAGCAATGCAAGGCCACAGTATGAAAACTGAAAAATAGATAGAAAACAGTCAAAAAAAAATAAATAATACAGTGCAGGAGACAGACTGAAAACATACTGTTCTGGTTGTGGACCAGAGTGAACCGCCAGGACCTGATGGTCGGGGGTTGGATGTACTTGTTCAACCAACCAGCTATTGCACAGAAACCCACCAGGCTCACAGCGCATCTTTAGTCGAGATTATAACCCTGAAATCCCCAGCTATACAATCACAGTCAAAACCTCAGACCTGAGCCCCGTCACTGCCGCTCTGACCACTAATCACACATTTGCTACAAAACGGTTTTCCCTGAGATCTTCACAATCTCCAACCAACGTCAGTTTCAAAAGCAGGTACACAGAATGCTGCCAGATGTTCACCTTCTGGGGAGCCCAATTGAAAAAAATGCCTTAAGAATTGTATCTCCAAATCCCCAGGAAATTTACCTCACTAGAAATGAGTCTCTGGAAAGGTGTTTTACTCCTAAATTAAGGCCATGGAGGTAAAAAAAAATATGCTACAACAAAGTAAGTTTTGCTACGACTTTGTGTTTTTGGTTCTGTAATGCAAAACAAATTATTAAACAAACAAAAAAACAACAACATTTTTTATATCAATAAATCTTGAAATGTTATTTTGATTAATAAAGTGTAAACTATCCTTCTATGTTGACACAATTCCTAAGCAATACAATTACATCCTAGTTCTTCGTTCTCGTGTTTTTACTGAAACATATAAATAAAACATGCAATGATATTCTTAAATGTGTCAGTGGGTTTTGATATGAATTCATGTGTGTTCCATGCAGGACACAGGTGAGACTTTTTTTTTGACTGGATTAAAATGCGTATTGACCAACCGGTACACCGATACCTGTAGCAAGAGTTATTTTATTCACATGTTCCAACACAAAGTTGGAAAACTGTTATTGCATCACACAGACCGGGAGTCATTGCTTCTGCTCAGAAGGACCTGAAGTCAACGTTTAGAAAGTGTCTTTGGTCACAGTCACAAATAAATGTATGTTTTCCATGCTCAGGTTGACTCTACCAGTGAGCAAATAAAAATAAATCAACATGTCTTTATTGATACACTACTGTGTTCCAATCTGATATTGAAGTTCACGTGCTTGGCCTCACATATCTATTATCAACTACATACACTTGGAATTTGTTATTAAGGAATGACATTAAAAAGGGCCATTTGATTTCTCAGTAGTTTTTTTGTACTCACTTTTGTGACATTTTTTTTTTTTTTTTGTCAGATATACAGTAGATTTGCAAATCAAGGTACATATTTTGGCTTTATTTGAAGTTGACTAAAGCTATTCTGTTTTGGAAAATATTAGCACATTAACCCACAAGAACCTGGCAGAGTGTATAATAAAGCTTTGCCATCTAAGCCAGCCACGGCCAGTCACCCACCCTCCTCCACCACCAGTCACTGTTGCAAACCATCCCTGGTCACATCCATCCTCTTCAGGTCCTCACTTACTGCATCTGTGGACCTCATTGATATCTATAATTTGACCAGGACTCGTAGAGTTAAACAACTTCAGTCCAGTTTCTATGACGGCTCTCTGCATAAGAGATAGGTCCAGTTAGAAACCAATCAAAACTCCAAGTAGATCAAGTAACTACATCAGTTCTTTCAATACCAAAGTAGGCAGAACCCTGAGGGTCCTCCATAGTGAGTGGGGAAAAATGGCACAATAGGTCGCACACAGACCTCACAACAGCAATCCGCACTTCACCCGTTTGAAGAGATAAAACGATCTCAGTCTGCCAACTCTAAAGGACCTCATCAAAACACACATTCAGGGGGACGCTACATGGTGAATGGTGCTCCACTGACATCCCCGTTAGAATTAAGGTTTCGCTTGGGAACACAAGAGGAACACCAGATCGATACATGTGCATCTGAATCTCACATCCAAATAGCTTGACTCAGCACTCCCAATCTCTCCTTTGTTGAATGTGCCAGTGCTCATAAACAAAGTGGTGCATGACAGCTTTAGCACACCTTGGTTCTTATGGGTTAAATGTGGGCTGAATCTGCGTACCTGCTTTCCTACAGCAGCATCTCACCAAACCACCGATGGTACACTATAATATATATATTGTAATTTTTTCCCCCATTATGACTCCCCCAGACACATAAAGCAGGATTGTGATGAACACTAAATTAAAAGTAGTCTCCAGTGCACCAGGGACAAGACTCAAAACCTGCACAGCATTTTTTTTTTTTTACAAAATGCCACCTGGGTCTTAAACAGTGTTTAAAATTAATGAGAAGAACAACAGAAATAAAACTGGAAACGCATTGGTAGCCATATAACATCGCACATTAACTCATGGTCATTTTTTATGCTACAAGGGCAAATGCAGTGCAGTGGAATTCAATAGATATTCTTAATATGCAAAACCAGGACACATTCAAATATATGTACTTATATCGAGTATTTCATCACTATGAGACACGTTTTGAGCAATTTGGCAAACATTTGGTAAAGCGGTTTGCACATCACCTACACTACAAAGATCGGTGGGAACTCCTACCACGGAGGGGGGCGCAATAACATGGAATAGAACTTTGAAGTCTATCAAAAGTGTGGAATGGCTTTTACAGCTACATATACATATATCACCTTTATAAATTACACGTTTTTTCTTACCATACACATGGTAAACAAGATCTCAAACCACAAGTTTCTGGTCTTTTGAACGGTGGGTATGGAGGCGAATCATGTCTACAACTGCTGAACAGTCGACAGTCCTCTGTAAAGTCACTGTTGCTCGAAACCGAGAGACAATGGTTTAAATCTGTGAGGTGTCAAACACGTGCAAATAAAGAAATTAGATCCGCTGCATGCACTTGAGCAAACTGTATAAAAATGTCACGCTCCCCAACGATGACTTGAGAGCAAATCAAAAGAGTGGGACGATGGTCACGGGTGGTGTAAACTACAGGTGAAAGGCAGAGGCCCTTCTGGTCTTCTTTGCATATGGGTCATTGCATTGTAATGGGTGAGCTGATCAACAGGAGGCTCTGGAGATTGGCACGTATTCACATTTGAAAATGTCTGGCAAAGAAGGCCTCGAGCAAGGCATGCTGAAGTCCCACAAGCAGCGAAGAAGGCGGAGGGCAGCTGCTACAGGTACTTTCACAGAACTCCCAGGCCAAGGACCTTGTCGAAAACCTTTCTGAAAGGTTAGAAACTGGCACTGTGTTGCGCTTTCATGGAAGAACTAAGAGAACGATCTGCCGACTGTTAAATACACCATGGCACACCTCAGGCCATTTGATATTGTATCACAAAGGGTCACGAAAGACCTCTTCCTCCGAGAGGATCCTGGCTGAGCTGGGCACTTTCCAATCGCCGGGGCTAATAGGTCCCTTTGGGCTCTGCCTGGGTCCTGGAAAGCTGTTCATAGATGCCTTAAAGTCATCTCTGTGTTCTTTAGAGAAGAGGAAAGTGTCCATGGTTTCTCTCGGGGACACAATTGACCCTCTTTCATGTGACATGTCTTTCAAAGATAGCAAACTTCCCTGGTTTGTATTCCGGTCTTCTGTGGGCTTGCGTTTGCTCTTTGCATCTCCCCTCAGGTCATCCTTACTGAGACCGTTTTTAGAGAGGAGAAAACCGTTTTCCCCTGACTTTTTGGGGGAAACCACTGACCCTCTTTTATGAAACACATTTTGAAAAGATGACAAACTCTCTCTGCTTGTAGTCCTGTCCTCAGCAGCATTGTACTTGCTGTTTGGCTCTCGTTGGCCTGAGTCTTTGCCCAGACCTTTCGACTCACTTCGCCCTGTGTCCTTGCCATGTCCAGGCCTTGTCCTTATAGCGTTTGTGCCTATGTTGATCCCGGAACCATTGCTCTTTGTCCTCTGATAATCCAGGCTCTCCTTACTGTTTGACTCTGATTGTTGGCCTTTAGGTTCTCCCTGATGCTCAACAGGCTTAAGGGTAGAAGCCACATGATGTCCACTGCTGTGAGAAGACTTTCTACTGGTCAGAGTTTTCGTCTGAGGCGTCCCATTCCTGCTCAGAGTTGCTTCCGACGCCTGTCTCACAACCTTTTGGGAACTGTGTTTTTGCTCTTTGGCTTCAGGGAATGCCTCCACAGTTTTCTTTGGGCTGCTTAGCTCTCTAGTGTCTTTAATCGGCCTGATCCTTTTGTAGAAGGAGACATGATCGAGGGTAGCTGGAGAGACCCTTTCAGCTTCCTTGTCTCTCCACTCAGCACTCCCCTGCACTGAGCTTAAACCCCTGCTGCTCCTGGGCCATTGGCCTTGTGGGGACATGGAGTTCCAGCCGTGTGAGTGTTTCAGTTTGCTGGAGAAGGGGGAGGAGGTGAAGGTTGAAGCCCCGGTAGGATATGGAGAGGACATGGGCGACGTGTCAGAGAAAAACACCTCTCCAGGATAGCTCATGGGTGAAATGAGTTTTTGATCATGTTGACCTGTCAAAGAGGAGAGTATTAGTGCCACATGAGGATTAGTAGCGATAAGGGCTCCACACAACATACTGCAATTGTGCCAAAGGAAGGAAATGATGTGCAGGAAGACACCAAAATTACCAAGGTGTAAAGAGAAGGGGCCAGAAAAGTAGTGAAGATGTTAGTGCTGATGCTCAGTGTAGTAGCACATAGTAGAAGACGTCGTACTACCTGCACCAGGAAGAGCAAGAGAGCCAGAAGATAAGACAAGATTAGAAGCTTGGTAATAAAAAATGTACAGGAATGCAACAAGAATTTAAAGGGGTTAAATTCACATGAATTCACTTGCTATGACTGTTTTTGCACCCAGCAAGGACTCATTACACCTACAACCAGGCTCCATCTAGTGTTGACCACCAGGGGTCTTTGCCGTGGTGAGAGACATTGATGGATGCAAAGGAGTGGTAAGACATATGACCACAGCTGTGAATGCTAGTCATCATTTTGCTAGGGCTCTCAGAAGATGAAGAGAGTAAGTAATGCGTTCAGTGAAGGAGTTCTTGAAGTATCTTGAAGCGACACACTGACCGACGATCTTGACTACACATCCTCACTCCCAAGGTCAAATAGCGACTCTCGTCGAGTGACTTTTGCGTCCTATGTCGACGCAGAAGTCCGGCTCTGGGAGTGCGATGCGTCGAAGAAAGATGGTGGTCGGGGTTAGGGCTTAGATGAGACTCCTTTCACACAAAATGCTTCACACAGCTGTGCATTTCACAGTGACGGCACCACCAGTGAGAGGGGGAGCCACATGAGGTATTGTATACACCTAGTTACATCACAAGTAGTGTAGTGAAGAGAGCGTCTGATCTTGTCCCCACTGCCTGCTTTGAATGTCACACAGGAAAGTGGAGAACACCTTCATTCTACTGAAACACCTTCGCATCATTCTCCTGCCTACAGCGTCAACATAGGACACTAAAGTTACTTGACAAAAGTTTCTATTGACGATTTGGGAGTGAGAATGGGTTGGAATTGAAGACACTGTATTGGTTTGCAATGGCAAATCGCCACCACAGTCTTTCCCTCATCAATGTTATTGAAGAAACAACTCACCAAAACGAATAATCATGGCCTCACAATCTCTGCAGAATAAGCCTTTTATGTACCTCAACAACTGCCACTAAACAACTAAATGGCATCATAGATAAAGGCAAAGTTCATGATGATTTTCTTCCAGATATGGAGATACATAAAAGCTTGCAATGGATTTAGCATAAAAACACCCGTATTTCAACTGGAGGTATAGCACAACAAAATATAAACGAAAAAGGATTAAAAGATCTGAGGAGATTTATTGATCACAAAATGATGTCACTCATCGTGGATACTCACCACTATCCTGAGCAAGACCAGCGCCAGGTCTCAACAGCAGAACCACCTTGTTTCCGCCGGCCTGGATCAGCTCTATCGCACGTGTGTGAGAGATCCCACGTGCTGGCTCGCCGTTAATTTCCACAATCTCATCACCAACCTGAAATATTCGTTTAGGCATCAGAAGCAGAAACGTCAATTGGTGCTGGCAGGAGAATCAATTCAACAATGTTTATCCATCTGACTCGAGCTACATGGCCCGGAACGTACTTTACTTTGCACAATACTTTTGCACAAAAGCACTGCAGCAAACAAGCCATATTCTGTGTGGCTCATCCCCAGAGGTAATCTCTCTATTATTAGCGATGACACAACAATATAGACGAAGCATGAAAACACATCCTTCTGAATAAATCTAATCAGTGTTGACACTCAAAGTCATGCCCTGGAATCACAGTCTGGCGAGAAGCTGTCCTGCCAGTAGCTCCTGATCCCATGGCCTTCTCTGCTCTCATTATGATCATAATGGCAATTTTAATATCATAAGAGAGAACAGTTGTTTTCCTTCACAAACTCAGCCGGGGGCGACAAACACATATACGCTTGAATCCAGAGTGACTTCTCAACGCTCCACTGAATCCGTCGGCTCAGGAAAAACACAGAGAGGGCTTTTGAAAATAAAAAATAACTATGAGATTAGGTGTGTCTAAACACATGAGAAAATTGTTCCCAAACTAAATCACTCATAATTTCAAACTAATAAAGGCAAATCTTAGACAGTTCTTGGGCTTGATCACATGAAAAAAAAGTGTTGTGGAATTTCTATTTTTGCATTATTGTGCAAGTTATTATATATGAGCTCTGCGCCCGATATTATGCCAATAAGGAAGCCTTATGGTTGCCAAATGCGGAACGATTCCCAATTCCACAAGACGGGTGGCTCCCGAGCTAAAGTCATTCTTGGCTTCTATGTTGGACATTAGCAGTGTGCAAGTTGTATAATTCTAAAAAAAAAAGAAAAATGCAAGTGAAGTACACGCCAGTCTTGGCAAAAAAAAGTGCAAAAAGTAAAAATGAGTATAATATATAATAAAGTGCAAATGAGTACTGTAGCTACAATAGTAAATATAAACTGCTCCTGAGTTGTATAGCGCTTATGTAGCTCTTGAAATAGCAAATCCAGTGGACATGCTAACATTAGCCACCAGAGACTTGTTCGGGCCCGGTGGCTGGATCTGACTGACCTCCAGTCACCATCTCTGTTAACAACATCAATGAGCAAGTATTAGGACACTATCAACACAGCTCAGAACTGCAGAAGACAGCGTGTGTAATCCATCTCAGCACGCATCCTCAGCAGATGCCAACTGGAATTATACTTTCTGTCTTAGCGGATCCTTTCGGCACGTCAAAGATCTGATTTCAGTGATGCCATTTGCATAATAGCTTTCTAAACTGCATCCAACAATGTTGAGAGAAACACAATGAGCTTAGACGTTCGCCATGAGTGCAGTTTTTATTCATTTAAGCCCTTTTCCCTTCACTGTCGGATTGATGCTGCAGGCAGAGGCGGAAGATTTCTGTCATGTATCAAGTCCATCCACAAACAACCAAAAATAAAAGAAACTGAAAAATACAAATGAAAGGCTGAATGGTCAGAGGGGAATGAGTCGGAATTTCCACGAGAGGAAAATTCCAGAATTCAACCTATGCATGCATGTGTTGATGAGTCTTGCGTGGAGTCAAATTTCGCTATCCTCCTTCATCTACATCTACAGCCTCTTTATTTTCCAAAAATAGCTGGATAAATGATCAGGGGGAAATCGAGGATACAAACAATAACAGATGACACTTGTAGAAATGAATGTACAAAGTAAAACAAAGTGAGCACTCACATGGATCCTTCCATCCAGCTGGGCGGGTCCGTCCTCAGCCAGTCTCAGGATGTACAGACCCATGTTGTACTCGGTTCCCCCTCGCAGACTAAAGCCAAAGCCCCGGGGACTTCTGTCTAACTCCACTGTCAGACAGCCCTACACAGCAGTGAGACAGCTGGCAGTCATTATTACGTGCAGTCACATGCAGGAGAGTGACGACATGCAGCATCTCCCAGGTTATTGTTGGTTGTTATGGAAATCAGACAGACAATGACTTCAGTTTTGGGGGGGACTCACAGCCTCATTTGTACAGTGTGGCTGTGGTAGTTTGATATTTAAAAATGAGTGAGTTCAGTTATATATATACCATTCTACTTAGGGACATCCAAAAAGCTGACCAGTTGAGAACAATGATCCTGCACCACCAACAAAAACTTAAAAAAACAGATACGTACATAAATAACAAAAATGAATGAAAGAAATAAATAATGGAAAAAGTATATCTAGAATTAACATAAAACACCATGACACTCAAAAACGTCATGGCAAAATAAATTATGTAAACATAAAGCAAATACTTAATGTAGGAAAACAAAAAATCCCAAAACATAAAAATAAATAAAAATGAAGGAAGGAAATATACAGTACAGAGACTGAAACAAAGATATGTATTGCCACGTGTAATTAAACACAATCATCATAACTTTAATTTCGAGAGAAAAAGTAAAATTGCAAATCATAATAACAATAATAATAATAATTTAAAACTACATGCAAAAAAAGCATTGAAACAGTCATTTTGCACCATGAGGTATAATTCATTTAGTAATTAGTAATAATAATAATAATAATAATAATAATAATAATGGTGAGCAAATTCTTCTTTTGTCTTTTGTTGTTTGACTAGTAGAATATATAATGTGGGAATTAATATTTTACCTTTTATTTCATTATTAACTGAATCATTTCAAAGAACATATTTAGATTTTATGTGAATCTAAATATAATAAAAAGTTCCGTATTTATATCATATATTAACTTATTCAGGCTAATACTGACTTTGTGACTTGGCACAAGGGAACAAACAAATATCTCTTGGTTCACATAAGTTGCTCATTAAAATGTAATATTTTCTTTTTTCTGCCGTGAATGTATCATGTAAAGGACATAATGATTAGTTAAACCATTCTTTAGGCATTAAAAATGTTATGTGGATTGAAAACAAAACATTTTTCTCAATAAAAGATGAAAAGGTGTGAGAAATTAGAGTGAAGCATGATGTAAAAAAATGAAGGAAAGCGGTGAGATGGGCTAACCTGGTTGGGTCCAGTCACACACAGAGTGCCCTGCTGCTCCAGTGACAGTGTTTTGTGGTCAGACCAGGTGGATCCATCCCTCCTGTCCTCCAGGTCCAGGTTGTAGCTGCAACAAAGAAGATATATTCCTTCAATTACTCTGCGTGCAGCAGGCGGCGAGCTGGGGAAAGAATTATGTAAAACATGAAATTGAATTTACTGCTCAGTGTTCCCCGGGCGAGGGCTTATTTTTAATATTTGTGCACAATATTGGCTCATACGTTATGTAAAGCATTATGATTCCTGTTTATTGAATATCGCTTTTTTTTCTTTGAAAGCTGTTTCCGACCGAAGCAAATGCTGTCGGGAATATTCTATCTGGACCACAGCGTTTTGTATTCATCATAATGTTTCACAGAAGGCGACCAATCATTCTTTAGGCAGGACTGCTAGAATGGTGAAAGGCAATCAATATTTATGACGGCAAGTACAAATGCAACATTGGTGAAGCAGTGCAATTTTCGCATTGTTTTCGCTAAGTGTGTTGACAGAGGGGGCACCACCGGACTCCGTGACATGACCCATCAATCTGCACTGCAGTAAACTGCCATTCACCTTGATGCAAACTGTGCTGCCACTCAAAAATGAACGAAAAAATGAATTCATATGAAAAGATACCGTTCATCTTGCAGAGCGGACCTTTGTCCAATCACTCTGTGTTGAAGCGCTGGACTTTGTTTGGCCGAGCTGGCTCCAGAAGGTGGGCCCTTGTATTCTGGACAAAAAAAAAAAAAAAATGAATACATTTCTACATCTAAATACCCTTGGACAGATCCAGCTTCGAATCTCACCATCCTCAGGAACCACGGTGAGAGTGACAACATTGCCCGCCTCCTTGATCAGCTGAACAATGTCATTGTGAGAGAGCTCTATGATGGAGCGTCCATTGACCGCAGAAATGCGATCGCCGACGTGCAGCAGTCCGCAGCGGTCAGTGGGGCTGCCCTCGATGATGCGTCCGATTTTGTGAGGAATTACTGCCGGGTGAAAAAAAAACCAAACATCTGATTAAAGTAGTGTCTTGCTGTTGTTAGTGCCTCTACTGTTGCTGTGCATTATGGGATCCTTATTATATATGATGGGAAAAACGGAAGGAAATTATGTCATTTATGTCATGTGCAGTTTAGAATTATATTGCGAGTCAGATGTGACCTACAACAAAAAATTCCAAAATATTTGAGAATTATTTCAGCCTGTGAGCTCCATAATAAATCATCACAATGATTTTAGCCTATGATTTAATGTGAGGCCAATATTCAACATTCTATCCACACAACTGAAGACATGGCTTCCTTACTTGACTGTAAGTTCAGCTATTATTGCACCTAAAATACTTTGGGGTCTCACCTCCATGTGGGGGTTTGCTTTTTGAAGTCAGGATGACGAAGCCGAAGCCCTCGCTGTCCTTGCGGTGGAGCGTAATATCAAAAGACTCATGGTCCAGAGCGCTCGGCATCGGGAGGCGAGGTAGTTTTGGAGAGCCATTAACCAGCACTGGCGTCATATCCAGAGCCTCGTCTTCCATCATATCTGGGGCAGTGATAGACATCAACTGGGCTTTACCGACGTAAACTAAATCGCTTTCACCATCTACAGTAGTTCAACAGCATAAGCTCTTCACCTCTGTAGATGACCTTCCTTCGCACAGTCAGCATGACTTGACCGTTACGGGCCGCATTGGTCATCAGGTCCAGAACCTGCTTGTGTGAACGACCCTTGACCATGACTCCGTCGATACCAATGAGCTCGTCTCCCGCTCTCAGACGTCCGTCTTTCTCTGCTGCCCCGTTGGGAACAATTGCCCCGATGTAGACCTGCGGGAAGACATTCTGAGAGAACACAGGAGAACTGTGAGATCTATATTTAAATATGACTTGGTGCACTTTATTTCAGACATGTCCAGCGTCGACAGATTTTTTGCTAAAGAAGGGGACGTCACTTGCTTGGCAACATCGCTCCTTCCAGCTATGTCCAGAGGACCCCTGACCTCACTGGTAGTTTTCCTAACTGAAGTTCACCATTCATCAACAAGTTAGATTGTCAAAAGGTGTTCACTTGTGTTGCTCTGTACTCACCGGCTGCTGTGGACCTTCTCCTCCCAGGACCCTGAAGCCAAATCCAGTCTCGATGTCCCGTTTAAGAAAAACGTCTATGTCCTTGGTGTGAGGCTCTGCAGACATTTAACAATGGATAAATGACCAACTGACAAACACGACACGTGAATTAGGTGAAACTTTAGAATCTCACGTCTGCTCTCTAACAGCGCTTTAGACTTCAGGTACAGCTCGGTGGCGTCCCGCTTTGGGGACTCCACAGACCTCAGGGTGCTCGTGTTTGAATGGTAGGGAAGGGCCTGAATTGCAGAGTCAGCAATTCCATCCAAAGTCTCCGTGCTGGCTGTCATTTCCTGTCGCTGCAGACAAATAATAAATCATTAATTTCTAACTGTTTTCGTAGCTTGTCATCCTTCGCCATGGGTTCGAACCTTACTTCCACGACATGCTAATTTATCCTGGTGATATACAGTATGGACAAAATCATTTTATAGCACTACAATGACTTTTTGCAATGAAACAACTATTTTCAACAACTACTGTTATCATAAACACCAAATGTTTTTTTCCCCTTTGAATTATTTTTATTATGCTGTCTTTTTATGAAACATCAGTAAGGGATTTTAAACTCTCACACGCCCTCCAAAAAAAGTGCTTGACATATAAAGGAATTTAATTTTCAAATTCCTATACAGCAACAGGGTATTGTATATTCATTTGCTACAACCGAAAAGACATTTTCAATAATGTAAATAAAAACAACAAAAAATAAAAAAGAGAACACCATCATAACAACAGTAATGACTGAAAAGTACAATATGAAAACTAAGTGAATGTCATCTTGCACCTGCCCTGTGACGCGAGGCTATTCCAAAATAAGTCAGATTTCCTACGGTTAATTCAACATTCTCGCTTCCACTCCAAGACCCTTGAACAGCGCGAGCCCTTCACGTTGTCTCTGGGGAAATGTATTTGTGCTTTGACGTGACAGAGTCTCTTATTCACCCGACATTTTTTTCGTCCCTAACTGTTGTTTCAAAGGCTGGCTGTGGAATCTAAATGACTTTCCTGACAAGGCGACACCTCTTTTCCCTCAGCGATGGACGACTTCTCAATCTAAAGCCCTCGTATTAATAACAGCCGCATATCTGAAGAGGCTCATCCACGCTCCATTACCACGGGGATCCCAAGACAATAGTCTTACCAGAATGAATGCAGAGAGAAAGTAATTAAGAGCGTTTCTCAGAACAAACACAAGGGCTCGCTCAGAAACATCATCAATATTCAAATTTATTGCGATCACTTAACTTGGGTTGCGGGGAACAGGAAAGGACATAAAGCTTGGTAATTAAATTGCAAGTGATTCCTCATGAGAGATGCGATCGTGAGGAATCAAGAAAAAGGAATGTTGGTACTCACAGGCTTCAGACTCTTCACTGGGGATGTTTGACCTGCAGAGAGAAAGACATGAGTACACAACCACCAGATGGCACTGTGTTGCTGTGAACACACTCCAACAAGCCTATCTCAAGTTGCTCCATTAGAGAAGCCAAGGCTGCTTCATGATAGATGTGGAATATAAAGCTTCTACATGTGCCAGAGCATGTTTGAAGTGCATTTCTACAGCTCACGAATGGGAAAGAGCATTATGACCAGAGCTTTGTGCACTTCATGCATGTAATTCAATGACCTATCTCCCCCCACTGGATGTACAGTCCACCCACGCTGCCCATCTACTGCGCTTCCCAACAGATTCCCTCTCTCAGCGCTTTCCACCAATCCGCACATTAGCTGGATTATCAAACAGCTCTGTGGAGCTGGAGCCCTGTGGGGCCTGGACGAACAGTGGGCCAGATGATGGGTTAATGGACCTTGATGTGAGAGAGAGAGTGAGTGGCCACAATATTTCACTTCACTTTGTATTTTTGGAATCTTCGAGGACTCGACAGATAGGAGGACATTTGCTTATGAGCATTTCAGAGGAATTGAATACAGGATGAACCATAGGTGAGGCTGGTTTCAGAGATGTAGCATAGCACAATGCTAAATTAATAACCATTTCACTCATTCAGTGTTAATGGTGATGTCTAAATGTATGCACAAGCCCCGCCCATCAGAACACTTTTTCACATTTTCCGGGTGGAGAAATCTCGCCCCCTCTGCTGTGATTGGTCATGTATAACAATTCAACCCGCCTCGGCCACGCCCCAAACTGTTGCTCTTTAACGTGCAACATTATTTCGACGCTGTGTAATGCGTACAGTGTGTGAGCGTTACTAACATGTAACGGAATATGTGTGAGGGCACCTTAAGTTTCTATGCATCAAGACTCAACCCTTAAACAGGCGACACACATAAGGACTTCTAACCATATATTTTACTGGGCCCACACATTATATAAAAAAATCTGCCGTTGACTGTCTTGTCTGTGGTGCGTCGAGATAAGCTCAGCACACCACACCACAAGTACCAAGATCTAGTCCCACCAGTCCAAGACAGAAACCTTGCGTGATTATGTGATGGAGAAATGGAGAAATGGAAAACACACTGGAAAACATGGAAGTGGACAGGGTGATGGTGGTCAACAGAAAAATCGTGACCTCACCAGGTGAAGGTGGCGGCAGATGGGAGAGAGATTTAGCTCTGAGGATTAAAATCGTGTTTTTATTGTAAACCAATCATGTTTCAAAATCTCCCTCGCTGAGGCGGTTCGCTTCTTCACTCCTACTTCTTCACTTTTTCCTGACCGTTTTTGGAACCAATTAGCAGCACTCTTAACACATCACAAGATTATATTGCAGAATAGAGAGAAGCTAATCGGGCATCCGACCCTAAACTGGAGCAAAAACAGCCAGATTGTTGTCGCGTGTGTAGCCAGCTTCGGAGTCAACAGTTAAAGAGTGCTAGCGCTAACACTGTCCAGCAGACGGCACAGACGGACTCTGGGGCGAGCGAAGAGCAGATAGTAATGTAGTCGCAGCAGCATTAGGGAGGAGAACCCTCTGGACCCTTCCAAAGATATTTCACCACCGCTGTTTAACGGGTTACATACATGGAGGCATGCTTGAACACTCTAAGCTGCGCTGGTGATCAAAGCCCAACCAGAGTTCAGTGTGTCCCCGGGGCTGTTTAAGATGGATTCTTGAGACATTTGAAGACGACCATCTCACTCCTCAGAATCAAACAGCCTTATGTAATTCTCACTCAGGCTTGCAACAGACTGCATCATGCCTCTCTGGGAGTCGTCACAAATAGGGCTGGGGAAGCACAGTCAGGGTGAATCGTGTGAGGACGGATTAGCCAGATCATTTGCGGCCGCCTCAGAGGCGCAGGAGATGATCAGACACAGGGGTTCCACTCAGGCTGGTCACAGAATGCCAGCCTCTTCTGTCAGCGTTGGAATGTTTTAGAAATTATTGTAACACAATCCAACAAAGTCTCAAGTTTTCTAGTGGTTAGCACTCTTGCCTTGCAGCAAGAAGGTTGCGGGGTTGATTCCCGGCTTTTCGCCGGGTACTCCGGTTTGCTCCCACATCCCAAAGACTTGCCCACTAGGTTAATTAGACACTCTAAATTTGTGTGTGTGTGAATGGCGTGTGTGCCCTGCAATGGAGTGGCAACCTGTCCAGGGTGTATTCCTGCCTCTCGCCCAATGACGACTGGGATAGGCTCCAGCACTCCCCACAACCCTGAACAGGACTAAGCGCTTGTTAACTGATGATGGATGGATGGATGTATGTGGTGCACTTGTTTGACAGAGAACTTTGGCATCAAAACATTGTGTTACCTCCGCGCAGCACCAGCACATTGACCTCACTGCCCACTGGTAGATCCTTAAGGATGTCCACCACTTGGGCATGACTCAGCGCTTGGACATTCTGTCTGTTGATCTCTTTGATGACGTCTCCTTTCTGAAGGCCGTGGCACCACTGGGCATCCAGGATCATCTTCACCTTTTGGCCCAGCGGGCAGTCAGCGATGGCGAACCCAAATCCACCAGGCCCTTTGACGAGCGGGACGCTCACAAGCTCTGGCTGCAACATCCCAGTGGCCACGTCCACGCGGTCACCCTGCCGTCCGTTGGGCATGGCAGCGACCACTGGCCGTCCGTTGGCGTCTGTTGTGACGTAATGAAGCTCCTGTGAAGATCCATGCAGGACGTCCCCTTTGACAAGCAGCGGCTGCCCATTAATAAGGGGCACAGCAGTTACCACCTCACCACCGTGCAGAGGGGGCTGGCCCTGCGTCGCAGGCGGGAGGGGAGGAGGAGGGAGGGGATCGTCGCTGTCCAGATCCACATCTGGCGGGAGCGGATAGCCTCTGCATAGAACCATATCCACATACTGGTTAATGGGAATAGACTGGAACATCTGCACCACTTGAGGGTGGGTCTTCCCGAGCACACACATCCCATTAATCTCCACGATCACGTCACCTGAACAAAAGGAGAAAAAAGAGAGAGAGAGAGAGGTTGTGTTTATTCTCCTGAATCCAGATAGCACTTCAGCACTTTCTCTTCTGCTGTCAGGTGGAACTTCTCCTCTACAACGTTCCTCACGGGTGCTTTCATTCATATCACAGCTCAGTATCTCCTCTGGTGCTCGATGCTCACTGTTGCGTTCACTTCATTCCTGTCCCACCTTTTCTTCTTCTTCTGTGGAAACCAGCTAAATGTCAAGTCAGCCGTGAGCCGAAATCTGACGAACTCAGCATGTGTGTGTCTGGCACTCAATTTGACTGTTTTTACATTTTCTGAACTATTTCCTTAAATTCAAGGTGGAGGTCACTTCTTTACTCCTGCCATACACATTAGACTTCACTAATCTAAAAAGGACTGACTCGGTCGAAAACTGACTGGTCCTTTCTTCTTGCACCTCAAATCAGTCCAGTTGCAGTAACAAGACAATATGTAACATTTCAGCAGAGCTTTATGCTGACCTGACGCCATCTTGTTGTCTTGGGCGGCAGGTCCGTCGCTCAACACATTCTTCACTTGCAAGAATTCATCTGTGCGATCTCCTCCGATGATGGTGAAGCCGAATCCCTGTGAGCTCTTCTTCAGTGCCGTGTGGTACATCTCACCCTTCAGCTGGTTTGGGTCTGCAGTGAAGCCAAACGCAGCACTTTTACCTGTGAACGGAATTTAAAACCTCAGTGACAAACATCAGACGTGACCCCGTCCGGACCATCGTTGCACCTCCATCTGAACCTCAAGCCACGCCGAGCTCCTTGGTGAAAAGGAGACACCATCTTAACATTAGTAACTTGGTTCCTCACCTTTTCACTTGTAACATCTAAAGGACCTGGACATAGTGATGGACATACAGATGTCTGCTGGAGCTAATTGCATTCTGGGCATCATTAACTGGAATTATACAGATAACGTAAGAGTATCTGGTCAAAGTGTGGTTTGGCAGTTTTACCATCGATCTCATCACCTGAACTGGACCAAAGAACCATCTGTACACACATTACACACACATGCACGTGTTTTCATGTATTGTTGGGACATTTCTTTGCTCTGCTCCTTTATCACGTGGGCTCCATCAGATGAAACCAGAAGAACTGCAAAAATGGAATTTCCAGAGCACCAACCCACCTCTGACAGGCACAAAAATGCTGAGCCAGACAACATCAGTGAGGTGCGACCAAACGCGTCTTCGAGTACAAGACTGAACCTCGCTGTATGATAACAGACCTCAACGGCAAGGACTGCTATCATACAGCGAGACAGCAAGGACTTTTCCAGAACAGACTGGGATTTGCCTCTGGTAGGATTGACTGATTTCTCAGCACAAGTTTGAGTCACATCACATTGCAACCAATACAGAGAAAACAGGACTTGAAAAAGTCTTTCGTAGAAGGACCACCAGTGTGCTTACAGATAAGCAACTATTGGGGTCACACAGAATTAAAGCGAGCTGAACTCTTATCAGCCATAATAACTGTGATATCACGACTACACATCACGGACACGCAGTAATTTCATCACTGCCTGCTGTTTTCTGCAGCAGAGGAACTGAGAATGACTCAGCAGAAAATAACAGCTTCATTTCTAAACAGTGATTTTCCATTTGTAGTGACCTTCTGTCTTTTAATAACTACTGACTGGGTAAAGGTTTTCAGTATGCTGTTGCTGCACATTTAAATCACCTTCGTGTAAAATACTGAATGGACTATTAAGAGGGAAATTACATAGATTTTCTCAATAAGATCACACACTCAAGTGTGATTAAAATCTGAATTAAGAAGAACGGAATGATTTTTATTCAGTCACAGAATGAAAGGGAATGAATTATAGTAAAAAATGGCCGTCTAACCAAGTACATGAAGTGCTGCCCATTCACGCTGAATTTTAGCCAATGAAACGCTTTACAGTGCAGTTACACAACCTTCCTATCTCCAACTCTCCTTCTGTCTCTGGCAGCTTCTGTGCCAGGCTCCGGCCGTGCTATCCAACACTTTCAGCAGTTATCCGAAGTGAGTGAGTGTAACTTATCGCAGCGGCACGGACACCAGATGTCCACCCGACCGCATGGATCAAGCAAAGCTCATTTCTAAGTTTCAGAAGTTCTAGGAGTGTTTTTGAGCCGTCTTGTAAAAAAGAGGAAGGTGCTGATGAAAACGGAAAGGTTGGAGCTCGACCAATCAGCTGTGATCGTCCCCTACTCGACTCCCCACTCCTATGATCACAATTGAACCAGCTCACTTATGAGTCACGCAAAACGGTGCTTGCATTGTGTTGAAGATCGGGTCTTTTCTGCAGTTGTGTCGTTGTCCCCTTGCCTGTCCCAAAAAGCATGTGGAGTCCACTTCTGCTCTCACACCAAAAAAACATTTACCCTGCTGAGCTAACAACACCAAAAACCAAAAGTTTGCCTGAGCTAAAGTTAGCCGTCACATGCATAATGACATGCACAGCACGAGCAGTGACACGTCTGAAGTGTTTTGAAAACTGCACTGGCCACACGCCTATGGACAATTCAGTGTGGTCAATTACCCTGTGGGAGGAGTTTTACAGCCACTGCTGTGATACTGTAATAGATCCAGGAACCTTCCTGCTGCGAGGTTGAGGTGCTAACCACCCTGCACCCTGAAGACAATAATCACTTTAAGCTCAAAGCAGCCCATAATAATCACACTGTGATTTCGCCTGAGGTGTAACTGCTAACTAGTTTTGGGGATTTCATCAATGCAGCGTGTCAGCACACGAGGTTGTGCATTCATGAGCCAGCAGACAGTCCTCAGTCACCTGTGCGCGGACAGGACGGATCATGTCGGCTTCTGTTTAAACACGTTTACACTCTTGCAACACACCAATAGAGAATCTGGACTTTCTCTCCCCGCTCGGTCGCGCAGGCAGATCTGGCACGAAAAACAAGACATTGATTTCCCAGTAAATTGCAGAAGAGAGAATAAAAGGCATGAATGATTCGTTTTCATCATTTCCACATTGAGTTAATGCCTGCAGCTTCTCCAAGATTTCCATCACATTCAGAGTAGAGATATCAATGTTTGGATTGAAAAACGGAATCAGATGAAATTAAAGTAAAACTAATTGATGACCACAGTCAACTAGGCACATACACACCTTGCCACACTCGATACCACCTTCCTCAGAACCCAATCCACCCAAAAAAACCCATGGTCAAACCCAAGGCCCGGGGGCCAATTCTGATGCGCCAAGCCAAGCCAAGCTTGTTTTTCATTCATTATGCGCTCAACTAACTTCACAACTAACTAACATCTAGTTGACACCTATCCATTCGTCCGCTCCATCTGCTTCACCTCTGGGCATCCATCTTTCATCCATCATTCCATCCATCCAATATTTGACTGCAACTGCTGGTTCCACTAGAAGAGTTACAGGATGGAATCCCAGCCTGCCACTGTGCTTCTTTGCATGGTGCCAGGGAAACACCAGTACGACCTCGACTGAGGAGTGGCAGGACACAGAAGTCTATTTGTCGACTGCAGTATTCACAAGAGAAATCAATGGGCTCATTTTAATATGACTGAGTACAGGGAATGTTGCTGAGACTACCATTATTTTCAGTGTCACCAGTGTTTGGAAATAAAAAGCGGCTCACTCACCTTGAGAAGATGCGGCAGCAGCTTGCTGAATGGCAGCAGTTTCCTGGTTGAGTCTCTTTTTTGCTTCCAGCACTGGGTTCTCAAACTGGGTTTTCTGGTTGATGTGGCTGCAATATGGACAAAATAATAATAAAAAAAAAATTAAACCCAGGAGCTAAATACTTAGGCTGAACCTAGGTCAAATTCATATTACGGACAAATAGGCCACACCTTTAAGTACAGATAAGCGCTAGTCTGAGACTGCTTTGCAAGCTCTCCTTGGATGTGTTGAGTGTTTTGAGTGGTCAACCAACACTGCAATCGAATTATAAAGCATTGTTGGGCACTTTTTCCAAAATATTTTTTTACATCAATATCGACTGCACAGCTCACTGCATGACAATTTTGTGCTACAAAGCTAAAAAAAAGTGAATCAATGATCATGATTTTCACAGCCAGCTCCTTGACAATGAAATATCACTGCTGTGATATTTCATTACTGTAAACACTGACTTGTTTTCCCAGTATAGAAGCTAATGGCTCGCAGCCATTACATGCACAAGGAAATCAGCTCCCCTTCCTCAGGTACGCCGGTAACATTCTGTTCCTCTGAAAGAGAGTAAACTGCCTGTTGTCCCTCTGGCAAACATACACAGACTGCTGTTTCGTAGTAGAACTTGTTCCAAGCAAAATCCCTGGCAGCTCCAGCGACTCTCCACCTCTGAGTTCCGCTTTCATCTTAGTCCCCTTGCAGCAAAATTTCTGCAGTCTGACCATTAAAAAAACACAATCCCATTTTCTTCTCATCACAACAGATTGCTACCTCTCCCTCCAGCTCTGCTGTACGTCTTCTCGTCCAACGCTCCACCTAGTTTCTCTACAGTGGCTGACGCCTGGGGACACTTTGCATTACAACAAATGTGCCTACAATTAGTTCCTCCCCAATTCTGCAGGCATTTTTGCAAACTACGAGCTGGACACTTTCTGCTTTCTACGAAAGAAAAAAGAGGCAAGCACAACCAATGCAGTCAATCCGATGAAGATAATCATGGTGAAGATTTCTGTCTGATTTCATTTATTATATTGAAATTCAGGGATGTCACTTCAAAAATAATAAGACTGCAAAACATGTGTCTATGTGATTTAAGCAGCAGGCAAGATAATGTTTGATCAAAGGAAGAGGATTTGTTTGGACAAAAATGGTAATTCATCTCGCGGGATGCTTGACCTCTGATGTATTTACATTTAATTGTTTTACATTTTTTGAAAAATGTTCTCACAGTTCAATCATTCTGACCAGCTTTAATTACACTGAATTGCTTCCACAGAAAATTTGGATTCTTCCATTTTCATTTGGATATTTAAATAACTCTTTTCTGCTTTCATTGAATACATCTTAATTCACTTTATGTCCTTCCTTTTCTCTGTTCCAACATCTCTTCATTGACTTTATTTAGGTCATTAAATTGCGTGCGAATCTCATCATTTATTTATATATTCATCTGTATTATGCCATTAATTGACTGGTGATAATGGCTACCTGTGTGATGACCTTTGTTCTATTGGCGACAAAAATGCAGTGGGAACTTTTCCTGCTTTCTGCTTCCCGGTTAAAAATACAGATATGACACCCTCTCTTGGCTCTGTTTTAGGGCCAATTGTTGATTTCTTCACTGACAGTTTGTCAGAACTTTCTTTCTGACAATCGTCTTCAATTGTGTCACCTCTCTACAGAGCACTTTGGTGTAAATAGAGGTCTCAAGTCACAGACAACCCGACTGCTAACAATAAAGAGCAAAATGATTTCATCCATATATGTGAAAAACAAACTAAATTAAAATAAAATTAAAACATATCTACACATAACAACAGAAGTACATTCACATGTGACACGTACATGCAAACATACATGGAAACATACCACATGTACATATAACATCATAATAATGCTAATAAATGCAATCACATCTACCTCAACAATAATAATTGTACAAATAAGAATATCAATGTGAATAATAATGATGTAATAATGTCACTATTAATTGAAACATTATTCGTGGTAGTCGTAGTAGTAGTGTTGTGATACATATATATATATATATATATATATATATATATATATATATATAATGAAATATAATATAATAATCTGGCATTCTCAAACTCAAAAGGTAGAATTTTCTCTTTACTACAAGTTCCTTGAGAAAAAAATAATAGTTGTGTTACTTTTCTATTTGACCGAAAGAAAACGACAGAATATGAATATTATGATAGAATTGTGTTGTTTAAATTATGATTTAAAACATTTACATTTTAGTTGAATTGTTTTGTCATAAAATGTGTTTTGCAAGAAAAAGCCTTTGAGATAAAATTGTTCAGTGAAAAATGTACTTAAATAAAATCTGCAAAGGTTCAGCAATATTTATCTCTGTGATAGTTCTCTGTCAGAGGTAAAGAAGGTGCACCTTGTAATGGTTCTGTTTCCTTAACCATGTATTACACTGACAATAAACCATTACTAGAAAAAAGAATGGTGCTTCATGTTCACTTCTTTCTTCTCAACAGCCAAAGCTAAACAAGAAAGTTCAGCTGTCTTCTTCCTGACCTTGCACATGCAAGAATCGATGAAAGTTTAGCTAATTCAGAAACCCAAAATTGGGTGTTTGTCCATAATTCGTAGGGATTTGTAAAACCCTGGGGTGACTGAGCAGTGGGATATAGACTCACAACAACTGGCCACAGTCAGCTTTGTCTTTGCTCACTGGCCAGAGCAACATTACCCACTGTGTTACATTGGGCCGCCCACTGATCAACAATGAGCCTGTTCTGATCAGAACCTTTGACTGCTCTTCAGGTGAATGCTTCCTCTCAGTGTGAATCCACGTTCCCGCCGTCCTCGCCCGAGAAGAAATGAGATCCATTTGTTTATTTTTAGACGACATTGATTTATGCTGCTCCAGCGCTAATGCGGCACACTAAAGCAGCGCAACATGCACGCGGCGCTGCTGAGATGTGTGATGTGCATCTGCCGTGGACGTGCAACAACACAGTTTGTTTATGACGACGGCAGATTTCAAATTCTGCAGGCAAAGCAGACTTACTCCACGTAGTATGTGCCGTACTGGGGGTCGTCGATTTCTTCCCAGCCGTATGGTAATTCTGCAAAGAAGGAAAACGTCTGTGTTTAGAGGGACAGAAGAGAACACAGAGAGTGAGAGAGAGCTACAGCTATCATTTGGAATGCATCTGTTTGACATCAATTATGGGGTGATACCAGCGTTTGATTATTCCTTTCCTTCTTAGAAGAGACTGAAATGTATTTCTTCATAATTGCTTGTTGGAACTGAAATGGTTTGGGTGATTGCAAGACTGCCAGTGATTTCCACCTGCAGTTCAGTGTCTTGCTGGTTTTTCCTGTGCTGGCAAAACTAGCATACCAAAGCAGCCATGAAAACAAGCAACAATGAATGAGAGAACATTTATGTGGCTTCTGCAAGCAGAGCGGTCAGAGCAGCCGATGTATGCTCTGCCCTGATGAGCATATCAGGCAGAATGAGAGAACAAAAGAGGGAGAAAAGAGTGTTTCACGCCAGACGGAGCTTTAGAGTTGCTTTTCAGAAGCTACACACCAACTGGCCTCACTCTTTGGTTGGAAAAGCCATTAAAAGCAGGCTAGAAGGGTCAGAGTCTTTCAAGACTGGACTCTCTCTCTGCACTTTAGTTCCCATGAACATCCCGGGGACACCACTGCATGCTTGAGACAAATTAAAGTCCAGTCCAAATATCAGACAGCATGCTGCCCTGAATATAACATTTCCACCTCAGCCTCGACTGTTTATCTGTTACTGTGGTGACAAGAGCCACAGCAAGGAGACCCAGGTTTATGGTTTTGTCCTGATGCTGTCACGACCTTCTTAAGCTAGTGTGGAATTGGCTTTCATGAATCGAAAGCCAAACATATGAACCAGGGTTCTCCCCATTGCTTTAGCAGTATAAGGGTCCCCTATGCACATTGCCGGCTTCATCCCCCCGAGCGGGAACACCCAGCAACCCTGTGGACAGTTTTCAGCACGATGAGTCGAAATCCTGCTCACATGGGGAACTCTGTTTTTTTGATGGACACAATTTGATGATTCATTTGCTGGTTATTGTTAGATATGATCCGTTACCATCCCCCAATGCATGATCCATAGGGAGACTGCTAAAATCAGTAGCCCAGTTCACTTCTATTCACTTATTTCACTGCCTCCACAGAGAAAATAACTTAAGTAGTGAACGAATTTGGATGACTCATATGAGATGGGACAAGGAGGTGAGATGGATCACACACATTAACATTGGCCCATTTTCAATATTTGTGCCAAGATAGCATGGGGATCCAGGATGTTATGTGGATACTTTGTCAACTGGAAATTGTGTCACTTGGTGGAGGTTTGCACTCTGTGTGTGCTTTTAGGGTTGGGAGTCTAAAGGATAAGCTTTGACGAACATTATAGACAAAAATAATAAATATCAATAATGTAGATTAAACACAAATAAGCTTTCTTTTGCATCAACATTTTTCACCACCACTTTGTACAATGTGATGTGAAAACCAAAACAGCAATAATAATTGAAAATAAAGAGAGACTGTGTTGATGCACGGAAAATGTAACTTTTGAATGACTGAAGTGAATTACTTTTCTCTCCCAATTGAACTGTAATGTACTACTGTCCATACATATTATCCATATTAAAACTGAATCTGAATCCACTTTTTGAGGGGCATTGAATGTTTTCAAATACATTAGACCATTGTGACTCAAATGGAGTTTATCGATCTACACTTCCTGATTGATCATAAATTACATCATCATGACAGCAGGGGCACACAGCAACATGAACCACACAGGAAAACAGTCCACATACCTCCATCCTCACATTTCTCCGGCGGCTTTGCCTTCCGGGCCAAGCGCGGGTCCAACCACGTCGTCGTCTTGGTATTGTGACTGAGGAACCCAACAGAAAGTTGTTACCACCAGTGCTGGCATCAAAAACAAAGTAGAAAGTGACAATAACCCGTGCTGCAAAAGCCCCCCGCCTATTCCTCCCCAAACTACAGCACAAGATTCATCCGTCACATTACAGTCTTGATGGTTTTGTGGCCTTCAGACAAACGGGGAAACACTTCATGAATACGAGCCCCGAGCTCCCTTATCCTCCAATGTGTTTAACAACTTGAGAGTGTAATCAGGGGAAAATCACAACGGTGCGTCGGAGTCCACAGAGACGAGAGGCTGAGAGACAAATGTAAATATAATGCTCAGGCAACGCGCAGACACCAAGTTCCCTGAGGGCGGTTTGTTTACACCACGCTTTCTTAAAGTATTGATTGGCTGAAAGAAACAGATTAACTTGTCGAGGATCTGCAATTCAAACTCACTTTATCAAGAACGCAGGAGTCATTTGAATATTTATGTCTTGGAGTCAATCTGAGGTCAAAGATATTTGGCAAGCCACCTCACTGAAGCCAGCGATTTGAAGCACCCGACTTATTTGGGATTCTTCTCTGTTATTAAGTCTTTTGATCAGCAGCAGGAGCATAAAGGCGCCGTGAAACTGGATGAGGGTGTGTTTTGACAGGTTTCCGTGTCTGACTCGACGGAGACACGAGTCTGTGTTTAAATATGCAAAGGAAGATGTTGCTAAATACTGATGCACATCACATTCAACTGTGAATATTAGTGTGAATAATGACGATTAACAAAAACAGCCAGGTTGGCACCGGATTCCTAACCTCATCACAAAGTCACATGTTATGATTATATTGGAACATTTGGAACACACAATCACATTCTTAACCAAGATGGTGAATTACAAGTCAGTTGAAAAGCCTAGAGATTTCTTTTAATGTCCATAAACTCCTGATTTTATCTTTGACTTCCTAAAAACTGGTGTGTATTTGGTCATTTATTTAGGAAGATGTTTCAATAAATGAAAATATAAAGAGCAATTTTAACTGAATTTTTTTGCTTGATTTTCTAAAATGACAACTTAAAAAACAACTCGCGCAACCGAAATTATCGGCCCAATGTGAGTAAAATTTTGCAGCAATTGTTAGTATCGTGATCAGGTTTTCACCTGATAATAAAAACGGATACTGCAAAATGCTTGCCAAACTTCAGTTCAGTTGAAGCAGTGTTCTCACCTGTAGCAGACTTACGCGTATCACTTCAGCAATAAGTAATGTGTGAATTTATAGACAGCCGATATGAAGTGGCCTGAAATTAGTTGCACATATCTATTATTTTTTACTGGTATCAGACATTAAGTGTTAATATTGGGGAAAATATTGGCATATCAGACATTGGCAAAACATAAATATATGGAATACAATACAGGAATCACATTCGAACATCTCTAGCGAGTTAAGTAAAAACAGAATGATGACATCATAGCAGGAGGCCAGCTTCACAGGACCAGGGCTGAAAGAGTTTGAGTACATTAGATTAAACGTCCTTTATCAGAGATCTAATTGTCATCGGATTCTGATCAATCATGGAATTAGGTTTTCTCTGATAAATGTAGAAAATGATATAATTAGCCAAAGATCTGAGTGAATTAGTGCCGTGCAACTGGAGGGCGGATCAGTTTACTCAAAAACATCTGCATGTGCACATCTTGTGCATTTGCCGTCATCAGAAAAATAGGTCATTGACTCCAAAATAAATACCCAAAATGGAAGAAGGCGCAACCCATTTGTACAAAAATGTTGTATTGGGAACAAAAACAAAACAAACAAACCTCCAAACATTGAACCAAAATATCGCTTAAAATTCAAAACGGTGCAGCGGTGCCCTTAGATCTGGCTGAATTTGATGCTTCACTGTGTGGTTTTCAGACTATTTTTCTTGTTTCTATTGCATACATGCTTCCAAATTAAAGATAGAAAAGCTCACGATCTCAGATGACCATCTCAAAGTCAGCAGCATGTGAATGTCATACTATGTAAACCGATGGAGACATATGTGGCGTTGGCATGTTTTGCACGATAAACAGGAACAATCATTCTTATCTCACTCAGTTCTGAGCTTTGGTTAGTTCTCTTTGCTTGATTTCCCTTAGAAAAGAGCCCAGACACTCTTGTTTAACTTTTCTAATGGAACATGTGAGGAGCTGAATCATTAGCCCTTGGCACAGAGGAATGTGTTTGTACTGCTGTTATTTACAAAGTACAAACAACCGGAAACTGGTAATGTGGGCTGGGCGAAAAGTAAAATAAGTCTACTTTCTACATTATGCCACCTAAATACATCACCTGCAGATAAATGGAACCGTAAACCTTTGGGATTGCTCGACCTCAGTGAAAACATGAGTAATACAAATTCGGTGGTTGTAGTTTTTGATTCAATTATTATTATTTCTGAAGATGGATTTTCTATTGACGTGAAATAAGATGTCTGCAACATGACAGTAAGATATTTTCCAAAACAATTGAGGAGTGTCACGTGAGCCGTGTGTTCTGCACTTACTCAATGAAGTAGACCATGCCGGTCTCCGTGTAGGCCATCTCCCAATTGAGGGGCAGTGGCTCCAGGCTGTCATCACGAGGGAGTGAGCTCCAAGTGCGGAAGTCCATGGTGCTGCTGGACTGGGTGTAGCTTGGCACCGCTTTCCTCCAGTCTGCCCCTGTTTTGTGTTCTTGGCGGAAATAATGGAGAGGAAGCTGTCAGGTTCACGTCTGCTGCTGCAGGCGACAGTGGCGTCACTCAGAGTATTTGCATGGATGTGATGTCGAATGACTTGTAGCCAAAGGCCTGTGTTTTACATTTGCATAAGCACACAATTTCTCCTTTTCCAGCGAATGCAAGGCCAGAAACAGGGATCCTGGAGGCCCACTCATGGCCTAAGGCAGCGTCTTTGCATGCGGATTTACAGTAAAGATGCACCCCATAATAACAGGGAACTACATTATGTTTCCAAAGAGGTTAACATTTCAAAGGTCAGGATGTTTGTACACATACACCATGACATGGTCTGCTTTCATCCAAGTAATTTGTGTGCAGTATTGCATTTCATTCCTGATCAAAGCTTCAGTTATTTACAAAACAGATGTCAACTCAACACTTTTATGGTTCGAGAACGATGAAGGCATCTGTGCTGTACTCTGTTGAGGACATCCCCAGGACTCTTTCTCAAAACACTTCTCTGTTTTCGCCTGGAACACACAAGCTAACTCCCTTCAAAAACAAACGACCTGAGTCAGGATAATATTTTGTGTCAATGAAGGAACCAACCTATGTCCATTTGTTGTTACTGTCGAAGGAACACATTCACTTCCTGGGCAGTTTAACTAGGGCAGATTGCAGTGTTGCAAAGGGCGCGTTAGGTGCAAGAAATGAACTCTACTTGAATTGTTTTCAGCCATAACACTCTACATGCATTTCATACCATGGCAGCAGCAAACCTTGATAGTAAAATACTTTTTTGTTTTTATGTTTCGTTTTAAATAGTTTTTGTTTTCCTGACTCTCCTCATCTCTTTGCAAAAACAACAAATCATCAGACAGGATGACACAATGTCTTGTGGCACTGTTCAGACAGCAAGTCAAACAAATAGCACTCCAATTTTCTCAGTATTTATCTTCGTCTCCTGAATGTGGCTCACGGCGTGACAATGCTAACAACACCAACCAAGCCAACAAGCTCTACCGCTCCAACCCAGGAAGTTTAGGGTCAAGTTCCTGTCTGAGAATATAGCTTGCGACCTTTAGCTCGAGATCAGTGTGTGTTTTATGTCACGTAATTTTCAGTTGTTCTTTAATTAATTAATTAAATTCATTTACCATGCAGCTAGGGCATATTTTACCGCTATCAAAAGGATAAAAACTCATTCTGTGTGGCCCACAATGACTTGAAATGGCTAAAATATCCAATGCTAGTTTAAAGCGCACAAAAAACTAGACTGGCTGGATTGACCCAGGAGGATCACAGTGTATTTGCTTGGTCGTTCAACAGGTTATTTTAGAGGACTGGGACATTGTCAAAATCAGAAACAATGACAGTGATATATGTCAGTGTTTCAGCGAGATGAAACAGACACTGAAAACAAAATTATATGTTGAACTTATGCTACTTGGACTGTGTTTGAAAATGCAGCCCTTTGTCTGACAACTCTAAGGTAGGGCAAACTCAGAGCAATTAAAGGAACATACAAACCAGAGTTGCCTCAAATTGGATGTCAGGCTAGGAACACTGTAGCTGCCACTTACCACTATCCCATCATGCATCCCTTACAGAACTTCTTGTTAAGGAAAAAAAAAAAAAGATCAGATGGGCCTGTTTGGCCTTGTTGCTTGGTAGAAAGAAAAGAGGGTGAGAACAATAGGAGGATGTTCATTTGAGACGGTGGGCAGTCGTCTGCAAAGTCACAGAGCGTGGCATGAGACAAGATAAGCCAGAGAAGTGAAAGGGCTTTTAGCACTCCCTAAAATTAAGACCAACCCAAATATTGTGATCAAACATGACCTAAGACAAATGTATTCCAACAGAGCAAGGTCAGCTCTATAGATGGTTCACTCTGTAGGACTTATTCCTTGAGATTTCTCGGGTGTAAACCTGTTTAAAGGCCTGGGGGAGCGCACCAGTTCACAGCAGGGTCTTAACCCACGTGATGGTACAAGCGGATGGGCTGTGGAAGCCTTTTCAGGAAACACTAAGATGTAGTGGTCAGGAGGTGAGGGGCTGCAAAGAGTTCAGAGACTTGAGGCTCACATTTTCCATTAACCTCCTTTCCGGTTCGACCAGGACTCTGTCCATCTATGGCCGGTCAGAAGCGATAGGCCACAGCCGCAGGCCACAGCCGAGCAGTCATATGTGACTCCTTCTGGTTCCATAAAAAGAAACAGCTCAATTCCTGGGCAGTGCTTTGTGTTTGATTTCGACATGACAGCGTGGTTTAGCAAACAGACTCTGGATTTGACTAAATTCTCTGTACAGCTGAGCAAACGCTGCTGTGGAATCCCAAAAAGGAAGAATTCATTCAGAAAGTCATCAGTGCGAATGTGATTCAGAGCTAATACAGCTTCACTACAAGCGGTCCTGGTTTAATGCATTTTATATGCAAAATGTGACCCACTTACCCATTTTTTGGTGAGATCTAAAGGCAGAAGTGCTCCTCTGAGAAGCGATGACTTGTGCTCATAAATTATGTTTTTGGTACGTTTCCCATTTTGGTTATTTCTCAAGTCACGTAACAAGGAACAGTAATGACCTATGTAGTTCATCTTTTTATATATATATATATATATATATATATATATATATATATATATATATAAACCACAAACTTTATTTACTGATTGCTCATTAAAACATTTCAACCTCTCCCTCATGACAGAAAAAGATCAAACTGTTGCTGTACATTATGGGACACATCATGATAATCAAATAAGCTCAAGAGCAGCGAGGAAAAGTTTGACTTGGAGCGAAGAATATTAACACGTTTTAATTTTTTTGTATCATCAAAGACATAACAAAAATGTCACTATTTCTGAAAATGTTATGTTCAGTTATGTCCAGTCACTCCTAGTGACTGGATGGGAATTGATATTATTTGGTACAATACAAGCGGGTCAATTAGAAACATGACCTTACAAACTCAATGGTGAAATCTGAAGATGCCAATTACCTGAGAGCCACAAGGCTTTATTTTATTTTATTATTATATTTTTTTTAAACATTTATTTAACATAAATACAAAATATTTCAATGATAAAGTATTATTCTATCGAAATAGATAAAATATTCAGAATCCAAAACAGTAACATGTTCTAATCTAAATGAAAATTGTGCCTTTTAACAGGAATTTAACAGTTTTTCCGCTCTTAAGAAAACAATAAACAACTGTACTCCATGAGCAAACAGGTAACTCACTCAGAGGTCAGTCTGTCAGAGTTAACTTAGTTTGTTTAGGCAGCTAGCACCAACAAGCTTGATAAGCCTGTAAAATGAAAAGCATAAACATGGCTTATAATGTCTAGCAACAGTAGTACATGGATAGACATTCATTTTCACCCACCGAATGCTCAACCAAACAGCAGTTCTCAGCATGTTTGTAGCACACAGGTGGCGGCGTGACTAATGGATGCAGAGTCAGTTTGCTTGTGACTAGTGATGGGCCAGTGAGGCTTCATGAAACAGTGTCCTTGTTCTTAGAGCTCAGTAGGGGGAAGTTTCAATGAAATGGCTGTTGAAATCCAAATATTTTTGAGCAGCGAGTGCCATCTATTGGGCTCTGAAAATAAGGACACTGTTTCATGAAGCCTCATCAGCCCATCACTGCCTGTGACACAATTTGGTGCACATGGGACTTGCACTTTATTTGTCATCGAGGCGATTGATTCTCACCCCTGCTTGGTTCTAAACCATTCCCAGTCTGGGCTACCAAGCCACCACACACGTGACCCGGGCGACGGACCGAAATCATAGACTGAGGCTGACTCACCAGGTAAACCGTTGACAAGTGGCGGCCGCTCATCATCTTCCTCCTCCTCCGGCACTGCGCTGTCCTTCCGGTCCATCTTACTGACGGAGGTGGTGCGTTTCCTGGGGACCTCGCCGCTGAAGTCTTCGTCGAACAGCACTTGATCCACTAGGTCCGGCTGCACCAGGTTAGGCTCTGCCGGCGGTTTCGGCGTCCCATAGAAGTTACCTTCAAGCAAAAGGCAGACAGTTCAGATCCGGGGTGACAAACTTGATCTATGTGTGGAAGCAGATCCTCCACCGCGCCACTTCAATCCAAAATAAACTGGGAAAATGTCACACAGCAGCAGCCAAGGTTGACTTGACAGATTCCAGAGGTCGACTTCCTCAGCATGAGCCTCACATCTCCCCGACCTCACTTTGTTTTCCCTGCGATAACGGCGCCACAGGGCTGACGTGATTCATGTAACATTAAAGTCACGTCACTTTGCTGGCAACCAATTACACTGATCATTGAATCCAGCAATTATCTATCTCTCTCAGCGCGCTGCTTTCTCCCCTCCCAAAGAAGAAAAACCTCGCGCCGTATAAATATTCAGTGGGATAACGAAGAGAAGCTTTGTCAAATTATTTGCTCATTTGGCTCCTGGGGTGATCCATCACTGAACGGACGGTGAGCCGCGCACGGCGCGCAGTGGAGACGCTGAATCAGTAACTCTTCAGCCTCCATTAGCATTCTAAATAATGTGCCCGCTCATTTTCTCCCCCGCCATTTTTCAATAATCATTTGTTCACTAAACGCCGTCAAAGACTGCGAGAGCGAGTGCTTTTCTCTTCGCAAGGTCAAATGTTTACCCGTTTCTTGAGGAATAATTAGAATATGCTCGACAGAATCTTGATTTTTAATTAGATGAATTAAAGGAACAGGGGGAGACACTGCTGGGAAATGGGGATTTTCGGCGATTTAATTAGCCTCCATAAACCTGATTTCATTTGGACCCAGCTGAGTGTGTGAGTAACAAACCTTTAGATGTGCTTAACTAAGAACATGAACGCTTCACAAATGCAGCACTGTTAGAGCCTCGTTTATCATCCGCTGATCTTTTTATAGCTGGGCGTAAAGAGGGGAAGCTGTCACACGCACGCGCGCACGCCAGGATGAGCGCAGGCCTCTGAGGAGACCACGCAGTTTACAGTAACTTTTATTTTTTACATTTTTGATTCATGGAGCTCAACCCCGCTGCCTGGATACAATACACTACGCTAATGCGGTCACGCTCATCTGACTGAAAGGTGGCGGAGGAGGGCTGGAAAAAAGCCCACCCTTCCCATATTTACGCGGGAGAAATCTGTGTTTACAGTCTGCTGTTTAATCCGCATTTGTCAACCATGGCTTCTGTAACAAGGGCGGCGCGATAATAGCAGGTGCAGACGAGCTCTTCTGGCAAATCTAGCCCCGATATTTATCAGACATCTGATAAATTACCTTTAAACACATCTCACGGCCCCTGATAAATATGGGGCTCCCAATACTAGATGTGCATGTGAAAGTACCGTGTCAGGGGACATTTGTTTCGATGTAATAAATTGATGCCAGAGCACTGAAGGCTAAAGATGAATAATAAGCTTATGAATACAAGTGAAGCAGGAAAAGTCATTTGAAAAAATAAAAAATAAGAAAACAGTGATTAATTGAACTTTTACACCACTGGAAAACCACAATACGTCCGCAAACGCCAAACGCAACCCTTGAGTCACATTTTGCTGGATGTTTTGCACATTACAAGATCATAGATTGATCATAGTAATATAATTTTGATCAAATAGGTTGCTCAGTATCTTTGTAAGATCAGAAAGGCAATGACATCTTCTCAACATTTTCATCTCGTGGCATTGGTGTGTCACTTTAGTAGCATAGCGCATTTAGTCACAGAACCAGTCTGGAGGCTGTGTATCTGAGCTTGGAAGTCCGATTAATCATCTTTCTCCTGTTTTCGGCTGGTGCATCCTCCTCAGTCACTCCTATCCTCTTCATATCCTCATGAACCTCAATGGTGGTCTTCCGCTTTCTCCCCTTCTTTTGCCTGGTACAACCATGTCCCTATTTGTCCACGCCACGTGTCTGGACCAGATGAGTCTGGCCCCCAAGCCTTTCTACGTGAGCTGTACTTCTTTCCACTTCTAACTCTGCTGCTTGTCTTTGTGCTAGTGCAAACATCCTGACAACCCTCACTACTGTCTTATAGCGTTGACTCTAGCTCAAGCTGCCACTCTTCTGTCACAGATCACTCCTGACAGTTGTCTCCACTCATTCCACCCTGCTTGCAATCCCCTCTTCACCTCATTTAATCTGTGAGTGATGGACAATTTTGCAGATTTGATATTTGAGCTTAAATAGCTAGTATTAGTGCAGACCAGCAATTTCTTTAGCAGACTTCTGCCACCAACATCTGAGAGTGCCATGCTTTAATTCTCCACTGTCTTTTGCAACACACATCTAGGAGGAGGAGGAGGAGAACAGTTTGCTCTGTTCAAAATAAAACATCAACAAATGGATGGTTAGTTAACCATGTTTTCCATTTGTTTCAGTGGGCATGTTTTCTTGGCCACAGAAATAAGTGAAACAGTGTCTTGTGGGTAAGAACACCAAAATCCATTTCTATCTTCTCATTAAGATACCACCTACAGAAAAAGGAAGTTATGTAGCTTGATGGTAACAATACTATGCATTGCATAAAAAAACATGAACAAGATCATAATCCATAATAATTGAGAATGTAGTGATAATATGAGAGTGATTTAGACAGTGGCCCTATGGGAAAATGCAATTGAAAACATACTGATCCACCAAATCATGAGGACTTTCTCCTGGTCCTTGAAAGACAAGAGCTTGGTCCATCGGGACTGAAAGTCTTCACTAGTCAACTTGAATGCTCACTGAAGCTGTTGATCAAGTTTTGATGGGCCAACATGAGAGCGACAGCAGTGGCACAGATAAATCATAAAATTCTTCATTCTTTTATTTGCTAGGAAACTGTTCTTTTGTTCCTCACTGCATTTTCAATGTAGCGCCCCAGAGCAACAAATCAAGCAATTCCCCTGCGCTGTGTAAAAATGGGTTACAGCATGTTTCCACTTATTTTGGATGGAAAGACTTTGCCTATCTAAAGGCATTGCAAGGCAAGGCAAGCAGGCTTTTGAGCAGTCTAGTGCCTCACTGTTAATTTGAGTTTTGTTCACTGTACCTCATCGCCACACTCCAGTTTCCTCCAACAATCCAAAAGCATTTATGTGGTAAATGATGACACTAAATTGTCCATCATGAGTGTGTGTGTATATGAGTCTCACTCCAAGTAGCAAAGACCAGCTCCACCATCCCATGACCCAGTAACAGAAGCAAGCAACTTGACCACTAGATAAAAGAGGGCTTGGAATCTCTGATAAAACAGTAGATGCAAAACTATGACTAACATTATGTGTATTACCATTAAACTAAACTGATGAGAAGGACATTGTCAATATTTTATCATAAATGTTAGGAAACCTGTGACAGGCAGCCAAACAAACATGAATTATTTGTGTCTCAAGCCTTGTCCTGTGGATCCACCTAAGCGAAGGTAATTCCTGAGCTTCCACACAGGGATTGTCACCCGTCTGACCTGCACTCGAGGGAACCCGACTTTGCTATTTCCCTCTTTACCGGGGAAAAAAATAGGCTGCACTTCAACCACAGCTAAATGGACCAAATCCCATTCCCCGATCCGATTACTTCCAGCTCTTCTTAAGAGTTGCTTCTGAGAGATCAACATGCTTCTCCACAGTGGACTGAAGAGGATTTTTTTGGAAAGGGAGAAAGTGGCACAGACAGCAATTATATATGCCCCGTTGTCGGTTTGAGATAGCTTTTTCATAACTACCCTCCGTTGGAGCTGAGATGTTCTGACTTTAAGTGAAGCTGTGCACGACAGAAGATCATTTGTTTTTCACTTTTGGTGAGTCGTGAAAGTGCTCCATTTACTTAAATGGTAGAAACTAAACGACTTACTGTGGTGCCCCAGTAATACTTGGCAGAACTGTTTCAGAAGCTTTTGGAAATATTAGAGCGCGATGTAGAAAGTAGAGAACAAACTCTTCTCTCCAGCGTAGAGTTTCCCACAACTCAGAGTTCATGTGCTTACATAAAAGTACGAGGTTGCGTACTTCATTATGAAGACAAAAGGGACTGCAGGATGACTTGCTCGTCAATGCATCTTTGGTCATCAGAATTTTACCATTAGAGCAGATATTAAAAGGTTGAGTGGGGGTGCAATTTTCGCCTCACAACACCAAAGGAAATTAATCTAATTAAAAATTAACAATAACAAAAATTGTTTTTTGTTTTTAAATTAAGTGGTGAAAAAGAAAAGGAATCTAATTTTGGCATTTTTTTCAGACGGCATCGGAGGATTTTCAAAGTGTCATGCATTGCTTGGAAAAACAGAGCAGTGCATCTCCTTTTCTAAAAAAAACATAGTGTTTTAAGTCCCAGAAACTCACGCCACTTTCTGTTGAAAATCAGACAAGAAGAATGATAATTGCACGGCTGGTGCTAGTGGGACACTCTTATTTTGACAATCATCACATCTTGTCTGACAAAAATGAGAGAACTGACGGTTATTCTGTTTTGGAAGCCTGGTTAAAAAATGTAATTATTATTTAGGAAAGCCAAAACAGCTTTTGAATTCAAGGTTTGGAATAGCGTATCATTCATTTATTCTCTATTCTATTTATTATATTTATACCTGCTCCTGGAGCAGCAATATGGCCACAAACAAACACACCGACTGTGACCCTGTATCAAGTAGAAAATACAGTGCAGTACAGTGCAGTACATTTCTACAATTAAACAAATCTTATGAAGAGTTCTCCAGAGCTGTAAGTGGAACAACTGTTAGAGTTGTTGTAACTGTTAGCGAGTAGAAATCACAAACATATTAGCTTTATGAAAGTCATAATGGGAATCTTGCGTTAATTTCAATCTATATTTGTAGACTTATTTCTTCTTAACATTTAAATGAGAAACTGCTGCAACAAAACTAAGATTCTCAGTAGTTGCAAATCAGAGAAAATAAAGCATGTCCTCAAGCTGTTAACCCTCCTAACACTAACTGCATCAGACTTACTCCACAGAAAATGACATCACACTTTCAAAAAAGATACGACCCTTCTTATTTATTATGAAACCCATTTTGCTGTCTTTAACTGCCATCGCCCTCCAAATGCTCTCGCTCTTCCCAATAAAAGACAGCTGAGTGTTATTTAGCAGCACCTGGAATTTAATCTGTAGTTTTTTAGATGATTGCACTTCAATTCCAGCCTCAGTCAACTTCAGCACGACGAGAGTGGGAAGACACACTCACCAGAAGCTTTTATTCCATCCTCAGTGAGCTTTTCACTTCGGATTAAATCCTAATTCACTGTAATAAAGGAAGTGCAGGACGCGGCTGACTGAGAATGAAAGGATTGTACAAAGGAGGTCTGACCATGTGACCTGAGGTTGGCCTCCCAGTGTTACAGTAAGAAAGTCTTTTACAGACGCCTGACTCCGACCCGGGGAAGTGTGTGCTACAGTATAATCACAGAGCACAACATACAAACTTTGGGCGCAGCAGGTCCTCTGCAGGTTTATGTTCTGCAGTGGATTAAGGTGTTAAGAAATGCTTTTTACTTTTGCAACTTATCTGAAGGGCTTCTTTTATAAACATGAAAACCATGACTGTGTGGCAGACTTTATGTAGCTCAGGCTGAAGTTTGCACGGCGCTTGATGAACAGAGCTTAGCGCGCGAGCGAGGGCGGAGAGGACGAGGCTGGTTTATCGCATGAATAAAGCATGACTTGAGAGTAAGAACACAAGTGGGGCCTTCTGGTGTGTGACTGTGCAGCCAGCCGGTTGGAGCAGCAGGTTTACTGGTTTACATGAGGTCGTCTTCCAGTGCTAGCAGCTGCTCGCGTGTTCACACACATTGCGATCGGAAAGTTAAGACAAGTGTGGAAAACATGGAACGCCGCTTATGCTTGTGTGCAACATACGAGGCGCGACATGTACGTACAAGTTAATGACACGCATGACACAAAAAACGTAATGTAACGTAATGACGACAAAGTCTACAATGCAATTAGATTGAAAGTGTCACCACAAACCTTGCTTGACTGACACTTTATAGCATCAATGTACCCGATCTGTACACTCCTAGCACTGGCAGGAGTTTAACCCTGTCAGCAGTCAGTCACCTCACAACCCCACATCCTCTTTGCACTGATGGATAATAGACTCGGCCAATTGGAGTGAGAGTCACGATTTGAACACGATGAGTCAGAGCTACTAGCCGCCCAGCGCTCGACCTTATTAGAAGTCACTAGCAACTTGAGTTACCCTCCCTCATGAAAGCTAGTTACCAGGAGAAGGACACTGAAGGTGAAAACTCTTTTGTGATCTTCACTAAGCTTCTACACTCATTCACGTCCACCGAGCACCTTCCCACCGCCGACCGAAGGCCAGCCTCTGTCTTTTTTGTTTTTTCTGTCTGTTGTCTCATGGGGAAGTCACAACAAGGTCTGACAGATGTCTTTGGAAGTGACTTCAATTTTTCTGTTATTTTTCTGTTAATTATTCTGTTGGTTGGCTGAAAAATACTGAAACAAATGAACGTACAAGGAACAAAACCAGGAGAAGTCAGAAGATCCCCTCCATGAGGATGGCAAAATATGTAAAACTTTGTAGTCAATATCGAGTAACTCTGACTCTGTACACACACAGATTTGTGGAAGGTTATCTTGTCCTGGAAAAAAGGGAGTAAGGGTTCCTTTATAATATAATATTTTTAAATTTGAACTTAATTTTTAAACATTTGTAGCCATTACTGTAATTATAATGAGCCAATTTCCTCAGGCAAATTAATGAAGTAATTCTGATTGTGATCCATGGGGAGGAGGTAAATGGCATGTCAAAGTCTATCAATAAATATGAGAAAGACTGCCTAGCATGATAGAGCAACACAACATTTCTTTACAAGCAAGGTGACATTTGTAACACACCAGAGTTTTATATATATATATTAAAATTCATGAAGCTCCGCAGGGGAACATACATACATACATACACATGTTGACATGAACAAAACACCTGCATCTTCCAAATGGCTGCAAGCTGCTATGCCTGTGGGTCATGTTTGATACTGGGCTCTGACCTGCCAGCCTGCAAACTCATACTGTATATAACCAGCATATGTATACATATACGCCACATGCTTTATTCGTTGACATTTTCAACAAGGCAATAATGAAAACTGTGATGTGATGAACGTGCCCCTGAAGGAGGAAACAGCATGGCAGGTCAACGACTATGTTTTTGACCAGAGTAATTTTTCTGTGTTGAATGGGGAGATGGATGAGATAAATATTGTCGACACCTATATTCAGTGTTCCCATATTCACAGCCCTGTTACACTTCATGTCATCATCTTTGAACTATCCGAGCGTTCAGCGGTCGATACTCCTGACAAGCGTTCGTCACATCTCTAAGCTGCTGCAAGTCGTACATACTGAGTGAGACCATTGAGTGCGCTCACCATCGTACGTCCCGCTCTCCAGCAGCAGTCCGCTCTCTTCCAGGATCCGGAAGTCACCAATACTGATGAAGTTATAGTCCACACCAGGAACCTCACCATCTCGTGGAAGCCGCGTGGTGCCTTCAAATGGAAGAGATCAAAAATGTATACATGTCAATGGGAGAAGAAGATATAAAGACCACAACAAAAGATATAGGTGCACACTACAATTGTGCTGTCAAAACTGTTAGTAACTATAATGCATCAGCGCGACTTGTTTCATAGTCGACTGATGGTTCCACAGGAAATTTGTCTTGAAGCCTTTACATGTCTCACCTGAACTTCACACATGCCTTTTTTGGTCTATTGATAAAATCAGTTACAATTATTTTGAAATCACAAGACCAAACTTCAATATCTATCATCAATACAAATGATTTATTTCTGCACACATTTCCACACCTGTCCTTCTGATCTCCTAATTTCTGACCCTATGACACCCTACATCTCTGACAAGTCTATTTTCACTTCCTGTCTTTAGGGACGTAAACCACACATCATCATTGTCGGTAAAAATATTGCTCACCAAATGAAAAACAAAATGCATCACTATCAATCTCTCTAGAATCCAAAGTCATTATGACGCAAGCTCATCCATTCACACGCTGGAATGTCACAAGGTCAAGTGGAGGATAGAGGGGTGGTGAGACTCAAGCGAAACCCCAGGCCATCAACAGACAGCAGCACTGAAGCGTAAACAGTCATTTACATTCCGAAAACAGCAATTTAAAATCCAAAACGATTCTGACTTCAATGTCATACAGAATCAGAGTGTAGCTGAAGCCCGAGGAGGACACAGGCATGTAGGACGCGAGCTTGACTGTGGAGGAATGAAGTGAAAACGGGGCATAAATCCGCTACACACCTAAGAAGCCTCTTGACAAAACAAAAGCACTGGCTTTCAAAAAGTGACAACAGACTGGATGTGTTGCAATATTATATAGATATATGTTGTATATTATCATGTTTCCATGATATCCCTGATGGCATCATCAACTGAGGAAACTGCTGGAGTAAGACACCATTTTCAGCGAGAGACATGTTTTCAACAACGAATTGTTGACTATTCACAGGATGATACAGATGTATTTACCTACCGTATAACATTAATTGGAAAGAAACAAATACAGGAATCAACCATAATGCAACTTGTGAATAGAGTAAAGGTCAGTTTAATTTGTATATAGTAATGGTTTTGGTAAATTTCACCAATTTCTTCATCAGCCAAAAATGACCTGCCTTATAACGCTACAGGTATTTCAGGTGAATTTGATCCCACAAATGGTCAAAATTTGAAACACCTTCAGAGAATCCAGATGAACAAAAATCAACTGAAGATGGAATACATCTACATGAAGTCCCAAGCTTCATTGTTGGCACTTCTCCATAGTAATAGAAATTTCCACTGATCAGACAAAGGCCATTGAACAAGTGTACTAAACGGTGGTGAGGCCAGCAATGTTGTATGGTTTGGAAACAGTGGCACTGAGGAAAGGACAGGAGGCAGAGCTGGAGGTAGCAGAGATGAAGATGCTGAGCTTCTCTCTGGGAGTGAGCAGGATGGATAGGATCAGGAAGCCGTATATCAGAGGGACAGCACATGTCAGGTCTTTAGGAGACCAAGTCAGAGAGGCTAGATTGAGATGGTTTGGACAAGTACAGAGGAGAGATTGGTAGGAAGATGTTGAGGTTGGAAGTGCCAGGCAGAAGGTGGAGAGGAAGGCCAAAGAGGAGATTTATGGAGGTGGTGAAGGGGGACATGAGGTTTGTAGGTTTGAGAGGACGAAGCAGAGGACAGGGTGAGATGGAGGAGGATGATCTGCTGTGGCCACCCCTGAAGGGGGAAGCCGAAAAGAAAAGAAGAAGACAAAGACCATTGAACAGCAGAATTTGAAACACTGTAACCATAGTGAGCTGTCAAACAAGTCTGTGGGTTTTGGTCTACTTTTGCACTGAATAAAATGCTGGTGCAACTGTACAGTACATGTTTAAATCTCAGAGTTTACCATATATGTCTTATCCCTCCTCAAATGAAGAAGTTGGTGTTAGTCCTCTCACTTGCGTTGATATTAGCAAGTGCAGTTGAGATACCGGACCATTGGCAGACAACAGATCGTTTAAATGTTATCTTCAAGGACCTGTTTGCGACTGATCCCAAATCCGGAAACAACTGCAGTCACGCCTGCTGTGATTCCTGTCATGGACTTCACCAGTTTGGCGACACACAAGCTAATTAGCCTTGAGTGCAAAAGCAGCACAACCCTACTTGTTTATTCATGGAGTCTGGTTTACATAATCCGCATGCTAATGTAATCATTTGGTGTCCATTTTTGCCTCCGGGGGCTTCATCCAAACCTTCCTTCAGCGCGGTAATAGAGCGTGGCTGCAGCGTCGGAGCAAAGGATTGCTCTCCTGCTTGTCATTTGCATTTATTGTGCCCTCCGAGGGGCTGTCTAACCTCAGCAGCAAGGTTACACAGCCTACACTTTCATGTTCCGTATCTGCCTTTCACATCAAGAACCTCCGCAATAATACGTTTTTTGGCAGAAGCCAGAGTTGCTTACTGATGACTAAATCAGTTTTGCCCCTGGGTGTTGCGAGGGCTTTCATCAATTATCAGAGGCGGTCAGAAGTTTGACTTGTACTCTGAAAAAACTCCAACCTCTGGCAGACTTTCACAACCCTCAAACACATGAACGCCTGTCAGCGCAACAACATAAACACTAAATAGGATCAGTCGGATATGTTTATGAGGTGTGTTACAGAAAAACCGAGCAAAGCACGCAACATGGAACTCTTTAGTTCGATTCTAATGGTTGATGATGTTGCATGATCGACAGTGGATCCAACTCCATTCCACCTCAGGGCCCATCAAGCAGAGGACCACTCACACACCTGGGCACAATTTAAAGTAATCGATTAACCTGTATGTTTTTGGACCTTGGGAGGAAACTGGAGTGTCCAGAGGAAATCCATTAGCTGGATACCAATCTCCAAGCTTCTTGCGGTGAGAAGGCACCAACCACCATCCTGCTGTGCTCGGAGGGTGACGCACTAAACAACTTTACAAGTAAAGACTACTTTGTGTGCCTCCACTTGTGGACATCCGACTGACTCCAGTAGAGGGCAGTATAAAGAGAGACAAGGTTTTGGAAGCTTAAATGTGTCATGAGATAATAGAAGAAGCATCAGGGAGACATATTTGATTTTGATTCTTCTTTCCTGAACAAAGCTATTTAATAACCACCACGTCAAACCATTGTACCATCTTCGAGCATTAGTTGAAAATGAAAGAGAAATTCCCAAAACTGTTTATGTTCAAGTATCAATGATTCAGTGGGGTTTAAACCCCATCTTTTTCACTGTGAGACTGCACAATTAAAGGCAGCAGAGGCGGAAAGCATATGATAAAAATTTTAACAGTAGTGAGAAAGAAAGACAGAGCAGCAAAAAACATGGGCAGCAGGATCTCGCCTCTGAAATCTCTGAGTCTCCTTCTCTGGGGTCTTTGAAAAGGGCTCCATCTCATTTAAACTATAAGACAAATGCTGGGACTCAGTAGAGCTCCACAGAGAGAGAGGAGGAGGACTTTTCTAAGAGGACAGCTAGGTCGGTGTCTCACGCAGCCCCTCGACTCCCTGCCGAGATCAGAGATGAGCAGAAAGAGTTTGATCTCTCACACACACAAACACACACACATATAAGCATGTACACCCACGTCAAGGTGACCGTCCAGTCCATTTTATCTCTCCTGCTTCTCAATCAAGACTCTCAAAACAGAGCAACACTTGAAGAATAAGAATAAAACTAAACCCGAGGAAGATGAATGATTATGGCCTGGGAATGGAGAGAGAGTTCGGGTTTGATCATCCTGGCAGTGGCCTTATCATTAGCCACCCCAGTGGAGCAAGACATTTTTCTCATGAAATAAACATCTATCTGACAACAGTCACTGCGACGGACTGTTGTCCTGTCCAGGGTGTCCCCCTGCCTCCCCAAAGTAGAAATATAGGCCCCAACCTACTGCAAAAGGGGGTTAACATGAAGACGCTGAATAAACGAATGTCAGTGTTGAAAACCTTACGCCGACAAAAAAATAAAATAAAATAATTGAAAGTGAATATTGCACACAAAAAGACCAGAAGCAACGACCCAAGTTCCCCTTTCACTCATGGTCGATGCTGCCTCATCATCAAGTCTTCCTTTATCAGGCAACATAAACCCGTCAGAGGGGAAGTGTCCCATTCAGTATTTATGACTTGCCACTTCTGACTGACTTGCTGTGATGTTCTGACGTGACATTCTCCTTCAACCCTGACAGTACAAAAGTAGATCCCAGCGGTGTAAGAGATCTGAAACCTAGGAAGTCCAAAGTTTGTTTATCCTGAATGCACGGAAACAAAGATGTCAAGTCGGGAGTGCGACCTGAAAACGAGTCTTCAATCCAACACTTAAAATGAAAGAATTTGAGAAAGTTGGAACATGATCCTGTTGAGTTTTGCTCTCCTCACTTCATGCTGCGCACTGATCTATTTCAAACTTTTGACTAAAATTAAGCAGTAAATGTCACAAAGGAACGACTTGAGACCACCTTCTTCTTCCATAGGTCATTTAGCTGCAGCTCTATTCTAAGTGTCCCAGGTCAGTAGTGCTCCAACCTAATGGGATTACACAACTGCTTAACATTTTTATTGGGGGTTAGGGGTTGGGATGCAAGGATGAGTAGAAGACGATGGAGATCTCTCATAACCTCAGTCATATGTTACAGCTTGTTTTATATAGCACTTTAAGTGGCTCTATATCCAAAGGCAACCACGTCTTTTTGTATGTGACATCCTGCCTAAGGCGACAAGAAATGCAGCGCTAGGAGAAACCTGCTTCATTTGAAAGCCTTATGTGTCATTGTGCAGAGGTGTCACTCTTGGACACAAAAGTCCACTGGAAAATAGTCGATATTTGACGGCAGCAGGCCTGGTATTTAAAGCCAATTTTCTATTCCTGTTATTTAAAAGAGGACAACAATTGGGGAATCGATGGATTAAAAAGGAGCTCGCAACATTGAAAAGAGATGCAGCATGTGTGGATAATGAAGGTATAAAGAAGGCCACTGTCTTTTGTCATCGGTGGAAAGCCAAAGAGTACAAATGCAGACACGGTGGTTCAGGGAAAATTGTCTTTTCATGACTAGATGTGGAAAACCCTGGCAGAACAGCCCTGTGGTGTGTGATGGAATTGCTTTATAAAATGTCCAAAATAGAATGGTTTCAATTGTGCCTGACTACAGCCATTGTCAATAATTATCGAAAGTTGTTGAAGCTATGAACGCTAGCAAAACAGAGTTTGTTTTTCATTAGCGAGCCGGGGTACAACATTGCACAGTGCCCTCCCAACCAATCGCTTCCTCCCAAGAGTTCCTCTATTGGACCAAACGTGTTGAAAATATTTTCTTTTCTACAGTCTCAGAATCTTGCTGTCTGATGGGAGCAAGAGAAATAGGACAACAGAAGACTGTAGAAGAAAACTGAAGGATGTTTTCTTTTATATGGATGGACTGATCTTTTAAAGGGTTGTGGCAGGCATCCATCAAAGCGTCCTCACAACGGGGTAGTTTAGGATTTCCAAATTGAACCGCATCCATGGCAACACAGCAGCGGATGAAAGGCTGTTGTGAGATGATGCTGGGATTATAATAATTAACTAATAAGAGCAATAAAAAGAAGCATACCACAGCAAGAAAGGGTGAAGTGTGACAGCGAAGCGACATACAGAGTCAAATGAAAAGATGCAGATGAAGACCAGATTTTCAGAAAGTACTAGTACTACACTAGCACTACATATTATTAGTACTTTGTGTTTTCTGCGAGTCAACGGTTCTCCTCATCTCAAACCTTCCATTGTGTCGCAGACCCTGTGTTGAAAGTGCATATGACAAAAAAACACATCTTGATCTTGAATCTTGATGTTGTGGTGGAATCAGACTGCTTATCTGTGAACTAAGAGCAAAATAGAAGCACAGAAATCTCAGATATTCACCAGCTTTTCTTGCACATACAGAACGAACCCAATCACTAAAATAAGTCTTTGTTCCTGTTGGCAATCTAGGAACAATAGATTGGAAGAAAACCTTGAAGGACAACTAATGCTTTGGGAGCAGGTACAAACCACTGGCACGTATTTGGCACAAAGACGCTAGTTATGCAGAGGAAATACATGACATGACAGAAAAACAAAAGCAAAACAACTTGTATTTTACCATCTAAAATCTTGAAAATCAATCTCATGTCTTGTTCACATTAGAAACCGCTGACCTTTTGCTGCATACTTGAATGCTGACTGAATTGTTAGGGCATTGATCTGTCCATTCATTGGGAAGTTTTCAAATGGGCCTCTGGGCTCCCACTGTGCTTCATAGTGGGTACAGCAGGCTGTAATCACTCCATTCTAGAGACCAGTTAGCTCCAACTGTAGCTACTTCGTGGAACCACAGAACGCATTTCTGCTGGCATAAGTGATTTTTGAGAGCACTTCTGAGGAAGATGCTAATCATTCTGAGTTGGGATACGCTCATGGGCTCGTGTGTACATGCGTGTGAGTGAAACTTCTGATGCCACACTCATTCACCAAGCATTAGGGCTGTAGGAGGCTGGGAAAACTGACATCGCAATTGACTTTTCTTTGCGATACATTTTGCGATATGAAGACGAATGAACAAGAATTGTCACCAGACAACTTGAGAAGCGATATTTGGAAAGACTTGAAGGGTTGAAGTAGATCTGAAGCAGAAAAATTGATGGAATTAACACTTTAAAAAATGAGATAAAAACCAGGGGCAAAGTATAAATATGTATAAAAAAATAAAAATGGCTGGACTTAACAACAGATGACTGCTTTGATACTTCAATGACAACTTCATTGTTTAGGATAACGGCTTGACGGCAGGTTTTCTTGGACCACATTAGAGTCAAAGCCACAGCACTGATTTAACTCTGTGTGCCAGTCATGTTTCAATCTCACACTTGATCAATTCTTCAGTTGCAGTACATACCCGGATCCGTCCCAACACCCCTGACGCTACATGACCACAACAGTGAGACGGTCCTACAACTCTGGGATTTGTTTATTGAAATAGACATTCAGGTTTGCTCTGAACTTCCCGTGAGAATATCGCTTGACTACTTAGTTTGTTGCACTCTGGAAATCACTTAACACATCCAAACTTCGCTTAGCAGAAGCCAAGCTGATATCAAACGACAAAAAAAAGCGAAAAACTTTGCTCCTTACAGGGCATAGAAGCCAATCCAATTAACTTTTGTGATTAAATAAAATCCAAACCCTTATGGATTGAAAGTTTCTGCATTGAAACTAAAGTTCGACTCCACTTTGTCTTTGATGATTACACCGTGAAATAAACTTGGCTATCCATTTTTCTGAGGGAAACAAGTGATTCTCTTTGTAGGAATCGGTGTGGTAGCTCCATGCAAGGTGGGTTAGGTTATGGATTTGATTTGAGAAAAGCATTTTTTGTTTTCACAATGGGCCTTTTCTCCCGATTCTTGCTAAGGGCATGTGAGTATGTGTGTATCTATCTATCTATCTATCTATCTATCTCTATCTATATATCTATATCTATATCTATCTATCTATATATATATATATATATATATATATATATATATTTAAGCATTTTAATTTAAATTAATTTAACAGTTTGCTCTCCAGACAGCAGGGAACCTTTGTAAGTGCAGGAGTTCCTGGTCCACTGATCACACTGATGCACAAGATGATAACAACAACAAAAAACATGGAGAGATCCCTGAACAAAAGCAAACAAATGCAGTCTGTTTGCTTTCGTTCAGGGATGTTTTTCACTACACAATGGCCAGGGTTTCCACTACTCTGAATGTACTTGAAATTCTTATACAAACATTTTCAAGACATTAAAAGAGCTTTAGTTTAAATAAGGTAATATAAAAACTTGAATATGGCCACCATCCTGGTTTATTGTGCCATTGTCAAAGTGATGCTAAGTAAACAATATTGTGTTGTTTAAATGTATGTATGGGTCCATCATTGGTTTCACTAATATAGCAAATTCATTCAAATTGAAATATGAGGCTTCTTCTGGCATATATACTTATTTTATTTATTTATTTAACATACTAAAGCTTCTTATAAGATAATAATGTAATTCAGAGTTACTTGCATATTTGGGTCACTTCAAGTTTAAGTGGGAAATGGCTTTCAGGACGGCTTATTATGGCCTCACAGAAGTGCTATTTCCTTCCAAGGGCAATGTAACCTGTAATTGTGACTCGCACCCGTCTCACCTGGTGCTCACTCTCACACGCAGGGGTGAATCCTGCTGCGGATCTTTCTTCTTACACAACTGTGGCGGCGGTGGAGGTTTTACAGCCGGTTGCTGCTATTCATCATCTGCAGCTGGTGGAGCCGCTGCACGAGTCGCTCCCTCTAATCCGCTGCTTGAATTACTGTCTTAATGAGCAGGAGAGCAGAACTCGCTCGGCGATGGCACTTCAATCACTCACTGGCTCACTTTCTCCTCCTCCAACCTCCTTGTTACATTTCCTGTTTCAATTCTGCGGTTTTCACACTTTCAAGTTTAACGTAGGTGGAATCACACGGCTAGATTTTGAAATCCAGTTAAAGATAAGCACTACTAAACAGGGTCACCATGAGGCGGGTATTGTGCAGGCTCTCTCTCACTCTTCACTAGAGAGAAAGTGAACCAGGAATGCATACTAGCATCCGTGTGCACAGGGCACATGGGAGAGAGACAAATTATCAGGAAGAAACTGTGCTTCATTAAATAAATTAATTAATTAAAATAAGACAAAATAAGACAAAATAAATAAATCACAGACGCAGTTTCGGCTTGTGCTTCTTCACAGCGCAATGTTCTTCAGGTAGAAAAGAGAAAGAGAAGGACATATAGTTGGTAAAGTCAGCACACAACTCCTCTAGTATAACCAAGGAATAGCTCCAGCACTTACTTCCGGTGCCAAGTTTAGGTTACACCTGATAATTTCAGCCCTTTACAGGGCGTTATCAGACAATGCTTCTGAGGTTGAGTTGTGGGGGGCACTAAAACGATTAAAGAGGCCCAGATTTCTTTAGCTCTTTTGGACGAATAACTAGTTGTTCCCAGGCCAACAGAGAGACATGGTCTTTCCTTTTTGTCCTAGGTCTGCCCCAGGGCCTCTCCCAGTTGATCATCCATCTCCTAGAAGAAGTCCCTCGTCGAAGAACGAGCTCCTCATTTAGTTCAAGCTCAAGTTCAAGTCAACTTTATTGTCATAAATACTAAATGTAAGACATCCAGTACAAATGAAATTGCAGTCCTCCCAGCGCACAGTTATCAGTAGAAATATAAACTCTTCTACCTTGTCAGCACCAAGCCGGGTATGAGAAAAACAAAAAAAGCTGACAGTTATTAGAAGTTGTTCAGTCAACCCCGCAAAGAAAACTCTTCTTTAGGTCACAACCAATGTTTGTGCGAGAACGTGGGTTGAGTGGTTAATCCAGACCTTAGTCTTTCGGCTCAGCTTCACCACAACAGAGTCCTCGTGACTGAGGACGTGGCACAGACCAGTTTTGTCAGTCTCACACTCCGGTTTTCATTCACACAGGGTCAAACGTGGACTCCACCAACTGGGGAATGTTCTCTCCACCAACACAGACAATTACGTTTCTGGGAACCAGCTGTGTTTCACTAGGAAGTCGCTGCAATACTCATATAGCTATTTTAAAAATGTCTCTTTCTCCAATTGTACAGCCATTACATTCTTTTCTTGCTGTCTAACTCATGCCTCATTTCCCTCTGCATAATATGTGATATTGCCGTTCAACTGCCACTTCCGTTGGGTCGCTTCATTTCCTCAAACGCTCATAGAGTCTGCAGTAATTAGCCGAGAGGCTGCAGATCCCGGTGGCGCTTTGTCCTTTTGGGTCATTTTATGTGGCCATCACCTTTTGTTTTTTCCACTGAAATATTTTCTGGCTAATTGGCCTGTGACGGCTCCTGGGGCAGCTACAGAGAAAAACGGAAGCTTCCGACGCTACTGCAGATTTTTCTTACCAGAAGCTGTTGACACTGCATTGTGTATGAAAACATCAGGCTCTTGTGCTTCTCATTACGGACTCGTCTGCCTTCCAGCGCTGACTTTGGTCCCTCAAAAATGTCCCCGGTAGCCCAATTACTTGAGCCACAGTAATGCACCTGCCAAGACTGTCCCCCAGCTATCATGCAGAATGTCACAGGGAAAGATGCCATGAGCCTCTGTGCTGGACTCAGCCAGAGTCTATAATGAGGCCTCAGTGATGCTGGAGTGTGCGGCTGAGTAAAAGCACTGGACGTTTTAAAAGCCAAACTTCACATCAAACGCTGTTCAAATAAAATACTGGTGGCCGTAAGAACAATTGTTCAAGCGAAATTGCTGCACAGTGCTAGAGTTCTTTCCACTCAAATTGTGTTTTCAGTCTTTAATGGTGTTTTAAATCTTCCTGCAGAGTTTGCTCAAGTCCCCGGCACTTCTTAAAAGAAGTTTTCATCAACACCCAACCATGATGTGATTGCACAGTCAACGTTAGCATGTAGCTCAGGACTGAGGACCTTTCACACAGTGGAACATGGATGTGCGATCTGACAAGCTGTTCAAAAGGACAATGTTGCATAGACCATACACCTTCATGGCAGAATGACGGATTGTTCCTTGTCTGACCCACAACCCCAGAGACTGTCTGCACCACAGAGCTAATGGCTTCCATTCATTTCAAACCTTTATTGACACTCTTTGGGCATCAAGGGTTTCCTCGTTGTTTAATAGTTTTAGTTTAATAGTCTTCAAACTAGGGCTATCAATAGGTCAAATTTTTAATTTCAGTAAAAGATACCCAGGCAGAGTTAACTCACGTTTGATCGCAAATTCAACTCTTGCATGGATATTAAACAAGATTACATTTTTTTATCCACTGACAGTTGTACATAAAATTAAGTGCAGTACCAAATATATGCACTCAAAAATGTAAACACTCTCTGTTATGTAGTGAGTAAAGATTAGATAAGATTAGATGAGATTGTTTTTATTACATTCTGTCAATTAGTTGACATTAAAGACAAACCTGAAACATTAAATGAAATAAACAGCAAAAATGTGTCCCAGTAGTTGCCTGGCCGACGTGGAAGACAATAAATTTATTAAAGATTTTATCCCCCAAACTAAAACAAAATAATATCAAATAACAGAGCAGAAACTGTATGCATTCATTTTTCTGACATATTTCATATCATCATCACAATATTTGCTCATATGGACAAAGTTAACAGTCATGTTTCCATTGAATTCTACTGAGTTTATTGAAAGAGATTGTGAGGGCGCACTTCATCCGTGTTGTTTTCTTTTCTTGTCCGCTGTTCTTTGCACATCCAGGTAGAATTGCAACTACTTCAAGCCTGAGTTGTCTCTTGATCTTTTGGGACTTTTGGGACCTACATTTGGTTGCACTGAGCAGAACCTTGTAAATGAGTCTCAGAAATACATGCAATTTCTTTACATTCACTGCAACTTAGTAATTTACTTTTCATTTTTCCCACATTGCCCACCCTTATTGTCAAGTTTGATCTGCTAGCTTTGTGTGACAAGTTGCATGTGGTCACAATGTTAGTAGTATAGTCATATGTAAGTGGATGATTCATTGTTGTTATCATCAGTCCAAATGCATTTTCGTTCAATATAAAAGGCTGTTCCAAACACAAAAATATTGTTCTAAAAAATTAACACTGCTTGTGAGGCAAAATAAAGTACGGTTGGTCTGAAAGCAAAACAACATAAGCACCTCTGTCTCTGGCAGGACAGGAGAGCAGAGCCGCAGCTTGTTCCCGATGATATCATCAAATCAGAAAGAGTCACTCAAATATGTAAAAGATATTCACTCAACCTCGACAAATGTAGTCAGTATTAGGAAATGTAAGTTTGAAAACTCTGTTATCTTGTGGGTAAGAAGGAAGCTGAGTGACATGTTTGACAGGTGCAAGCTGAACAAGGGAGCTGTCTATCTGAGCTCCTGGTTTTGATTCCAGGAAGTGTGAATGAACTTACCCAGGCAGAACTAATCGAAAATGGTAGTGGGCTCACACACGCCAAGGAAGTTGAAACAAAGTGCATGCAGGTGTGAGAGAATCACATGGGAATGACAAAAAAGAACAAGGAAGGATGAGAGGCCTGCAGGCAGACGGAAGCCCAGGACAATTGTTGAGACTGATAAAAGGCTAGCAAGAGAGGAATCAATATAAAGGTGCCTTGAGAGACATAGATGGTGCTGAGGAAATGATAGACGTGATTCCTCGTAATAACAGTGGAAGTGTAACGTGGCGTTTCAGTAGGATGTGGTAGATGTAGCAGCAGTTCAGACATCGATGATCGAAACTAAAAGTAGGTCAGTTTGCCGGGAGGTGGGTCTGAAGTTAGAGGAAGGTCAACATGGCAGATCACAGGGGCAGTATTGCAGACCCAGAGTCACCGTCTCTGGGTCAGTCTCATCCTTCGGAGGCGCTATCAGCTCAGTGAGTCGTAAAGGCAACCGCTACAATCAGCTTCTCTCCCATTTAACCTCACTGCGGATGTCACAGCAAAAGTTAGGCTCTGCTAGGCCTTGCTAAAAGATCACTCCATATACTATGGTAGCTGCCTGTCTCTTGTGTCTGATTGAAACAATGGATGGACGTTTAAGGTGAAGTTTAAATATATACTATTAAAACACAGCATTATGAAATTCAATACCTTTATACATTATGAACCTGAGTGTGAACAGAGCAGTGTAGCTTTCCTTTGACCTTTCATTGTTTATTCTCCTGATGTCAGGGTAAAGTCAGTGAGGTAGAACCTCAGAGTGCCTTATTTATGGACTTTGATCAGTGCCATGATACCGCACTGAAGTAAATGACTGATGAAGGGCACAGTGATGTCCTTGTCTGGTTGCTATGGTGACACACTAAAGCACAGCGCGGCTGCCACCCAGCTTCGGCGAGCAACATGTATAAAGCCATCGGTACTCACAGGGGATGGTGCGAAGGTAGAGGTTGTCCCGTATGATCTGCTGGAGCTTGTGGTCCAGTGAGCCCTTCTGGAACTGCAGACTGAGGTAGTGGCGCAGGTCGGTGTTCAATACTTTACCTGTGACAACAACAACACAAGCATGAAGTGACAATAACAACAAGGCGAGGCTTTCTCTAGGTGCCTAGCAGCTCATCGATTAAAGTGAGAGAGTATTTGGAGTTTCCCTATTAGGACATCAGGGACACAAGTGTGAGGTTATATTATTTGCTTATTATAAATGAGGGACCAATGTTTCTGTAATTCACAAGTGCAATCAAGATGGTTAGAAAACAAAAGTTGTTGTTGCGATTAAGATGAAAATGAAGGTTATGGTGAAAGTACTGTGAATTTTGTTGTTGTAGACGGATGCAGCCAAGATAAGCAACCGCTCCCATTTTTATGTTTTTCTTATTGGACATTTATTAAAAGATGCGACTTCTACCATGCTTGCGAGGAGTCCTGAACCCACCACGGTGCTGAGTCGCCTCAGTTTCTGTCTTATTGACTTGTTTTCATACAGTGTTTTGTTAGTAAAGCCAGCCACCCTGAACTCCAGACACAATTTCTGAAGGCCATAACCCTCTTCTGAAGCTGAAACTGCCGGCCCAGCATGTTGCACACTCCTCTATCCTTCCGATGCAAGACCTTCCGCCAGTCACTCGCTCAGCGCAAGGCGTTTAGGTACATTGGAAGGTATATCCACCAATTTAGAGGGGTTGTTCTTGTGTCTGGATGGATTGGGTGAATTACTGTTATTCTCTGTAGTAAAAAACATTTGGGGTTTTTGCACATAAACATCATTCAATCAGTGTAGGCCTTATGAATGAATAAAACAAATAATAAGATGAACAACCAGTCACCACCAGTTCACGTGGACAGTTGACTTACATAAAACTGGAATTCTGCTTCCCTTAATGGAAGGTATATCGAGAGAAGAATAAGATGCAACTACTGAGGATACATAGTTTTGTAATGCACATAACACCCGGAATAATAAAAGCTGCCTCTATCAAGGAGCAGTTGGAATTATAGTCACACGCATGCATTACAAAGTCAAATATCAGACAGCTTCGAGTTTTTACGAGAACCTTCTGAGTGGATGTTTCTTCAGAATCCCAAAAGTATTACTCAGTCAAAGAAGAGAAGTTCAAGTAAAGTTTGAGGCAAAAGTTTTCTCTCTGAAAGTGAGAGATTTGATATCGAGATTTTTGGAGTCTGTTCAAGGCTTAAGCTTTTTTTTTTTCACAAAAAGAGGCAACACTGCCAAAAAATAATACAGCATTTTTCTCTCTCAAACTGAGACGGTGGTGGCTCAGCAGGTAACATTGATGACCCAAGTCAAGGGTCATATTGCAAAAACACTTTATAATCTCATTATTAAACTGTGCATTTATTAATTTTGAAACATTTTGAAGGAAAACTCTTATCAACCTGATATTCTAACTGTGAAGAATTGAGTGTGTGTTGCTTTCATTTTAGGTTTGATAAGAACCACCGCCTGGCAACTGTTATTTCAAGGGTTTACAAATCTCACAAGTCCACTGAGGACTGTTTAATATGCTCGTTGTTTTTTTTTTTTTTTTTTATATCAAACGCCAGCATCTGCTTGACTTTATAGCAAACCAATGCACAACTTTTCCTGTGGCTGTGACAAAAGCTGTTAAAAGAAATCAGTGGGAACACAGAATCATGACTCAGCAGTTGCTCTACCAATTCCGGTCACTTGAAAGAATGAGTCTCTTTACCTCAACATTTTAAAACCCATACTGTGGACGAAACGTTTCGAAAGGACAAAGTAGTTAAAATAAGAGTCTGAGATCTCCCTCCACCCATTTACGTTTTTACAAGAAACTAACCAATTGCAAATCATTCCACGGATTTTAGCAGCAAGCTTCCCACAGTTTTTCTTGAAGAACATTCACCTGCTCTGGCATCCCTCACTTTTTTTAATTTTCCAGATTAGTAATCTCCATGTCAAAGCATGTCAAATGGCAGTGCCTGAACACATGTACAACACAGGATTTTACATATTCCTAATATGGTGATTTCGAGTGCAAGAGGGATTGACGTCTGGGTAAAATTGCACAAAGGGAAGAAAACCCAGGTGGTGTACTGCACAGAACCGCTGTGATATGTGCTTGAAAAAAAAAAAAAAAAAAAAAGAAAACCCAAAGTGGTATTGATTAAAATTAAAACAGAAAAAAATAAAACAGACTTGAAAGGACCACATCAATTTGTGCACAGCAGGCACAGAGGCTCATTTTAAATAACAATGAGTGGCTCTCTCACAACTTTAATGTTTTGGAGGGCACTGACATAAATACAGAGACATTATTTTCCTTGGTGCAGGTGAGTTTTAAGGACGTTGAATGAAGATAAATTCTCCAAAAACTAATCATCATTTCATCATCAATCAATCATCAATTCATGAGCAGAACTTCCATGATGAGCTTCCCAGTTTCCTTCAACCTCTTATGTTTAACTTGTTACTTGTTACATCTTATTGCTTCTTGTTCTGTATCGGGATTTTTTTTTGGGTGCGGGGGACAGTTCACATCAAAATACCCATCACATCCGCAGGCGTTCCAGCCATCTGATGCGCTTTCAGGATATGTCATCCCGGTGGGCTGGCATTTTCAGAAGAAAGGTTGCATGAGAGCCGACGAGAGCTGTCTGTGAGCTGGTCAGGCGGAAAAACAGACCGCTGGATTTGGAATGAGTCTGGAAAACTGTCGCCAAGTTCTCTTTTAGTTCAGGTAAGAAAGAGCAGCCATAAAATGTTGTGAAATTAATATTATGTCCCAATATTTTACCTTGTGTGTAGCGACATCCTACAAACAACAAATCTACCTTTGTTCTCTATTTCAGCCCTCATCATATATAGCTCATGCCACACAACCTCACACACTTAAACTGACATTTGCATTTTGTTCTTAGATCACAAATATTAATTATAATCTCCCAAAGTAAATTCATCTGTGTGTCACTGAGGTGCTACTAACTAACTGATCCAGTCCTCAAACGCACTATGGCCTTGATGCAGAGGCTTTCGCATATTTATGCCTTTCGTTCCTTCAAAAAGTGACTTTGTTCTTTGAGTGATTCTTACAGAAAAGGACAATGTCAGTTTTCTCTCTTTCATCACAGCTTTAGCCTGCTCGTTCTTTTTCCAGCCCCACTCTTCACCTGCTGCTGTTTATCTTGCATCAGATTATCTAGAAGGCGCCAGTGGGCTTTCACACCGTGCCATTCCTTCATCTGCCTGCATTTGTGTCCTTCAATAGTGTTTTCTGGACCTTTCTTCTGGCACCTTTGGGGACTTGCTTTGACCGGGACTCTCCTCGCTTCTTCCTGTTTTGGCTCCGTGAACGCATCAAAAGAGGCTGAGTGATTCTGCCTTTGAGTTACAGCACTGGGCATGTGTTTAGCTGGAAATGGAATGTTACTGCAAACATTGTTCCAAAGACATCAGATTTGACTTAATTTTCACCCTCTCCAAATAAAACATCAATATAGACTGACTTGTGACAAAATAATCATTATTATTACACTATTATGTTCTTTTTTGATGATGAGGGCCTCAAATAATTGAAAAGGGAGACCACACTCGGTTTACACCATGGGCACAGGTTTTTGTTCCAACCAATCACGACACCTTTTCACTATTCAGGAGTGTAGTCAGTTGATGGTCAGTCTGGTGTAGCTTGTTTCATCTGACACCTCACTGGTTAAACTGTAAAACACCTGCACCATGCTGGCCCTTTGAGGATGTTACACACCAGTTACAGACTGCAAATTTGTCCCCAAGTAATACAGTGTTTCGAATCAGGCATAGGTGTTTGAATCATCCATATCCGCAATTTGTTCTGTAATCCCACTGCTCACAACCGACAATACATCAATCCATTCTGCACATCGGATTCCATAGGGATTTTTTTGCATGATTGTTTTCTCCCCCGCTGTGAATATGCGGCATGTAAAACAGGGCCACTATAGCATCTCGACCAAAAACTCAGTCAAGCTTTAACAATGCTCTTTCTTTGATGGAATTTCTCGACGCAGGAAAACAAACTGCAACATTCTTCGATGCTGCCTGAAACAATGAGTTTCCTCAGCTTTCTACTGAAACCCCACCTCAACCTACTTTTTTTCCACAAGCACATTTCATTTGTTTTGCATCATGCACCTTTGTGGTTGCGTGTATTTGCCGAAACCCCGCGCTAAACACCTCCAGTACGTCCAAGGCGAAAGAGACTTGATGAAATTATTCATGATGATTGTATGCAATGTAGAACAAGATGTCTTCTGGACCCATTAGTGGTGGCGGGAGACGAGAGGTGCTCGCATCCATGTTCACCACTGTCACGCAGTCTTCATGTGATTTCCACATCTCTTGGGACAAGGAAAACTAGATGGGGTTTTTTTTGCTTCACATGAAACCTCCCGCTGAATCAGCCCCCTCACCTAAGATACAACGCCGCAGTGATTATCCTCTGAAGGTTTGGGATGATGCAACATTCCTCCTCGGCTGAATAGAACATGCTACTTTTCTGTTCTCTTTCGTGTGCACTTTGGTTTTGAAAGCCTGCATCACTTAGTAACCGTCAGATCTGTGGAGGCTGCTGATGGTGAATTTGGCTGGCTTGAAGGACGGCAGAGAGACTCAGAACATTAGCATTTGCTTGAGAGCGATAGCATAATGTATAGGAACAGAAGCGCTTGACCTTGAACTGTATCTCCCTCACTTGACTAGATATGCGTAAAATATGTCAAAACATCATGAACAACAAACAAAGTTCACAACTGATAATTCCCATCATGTCTCAGTCATGAATGGTCAGCCATATATCTCCATAAGGAAAACACAAGGACAAGCAGCATAGTTATTTAGTCAAGTTTTGTCAGTGGTTTAGTTGTAATATGTAATTATTACAAAGAAAATGTGTGATGGTGATACTATTATTTATTTTATTATCAATTATTATACTACTAACGGAGCATATGAATGCAGTTTTACAATGTCTTAGTTAAGCTCAATTATTTGTGTATCGTGCCACCGTGTCATTTTCTTTTATGATGGTGGGAGGAGTGTCAAGAGACAGGAATCCTATACCTCACATCAGCAGTCCGCTGCTCCACTTCCTAACTCTAAAAAAAATATCTGCAGTGTCGTGAGGCAGAACCCTCCCGTTGAGCCCAAAGACTGCTTACATCTTGACTCGGTGCGACGCCTCCAAGTCTCCGGCCTCGCAACTTCTAAACTAGCGCAAAAGCACATGCCATGCTTCTGTCTGCCTGAACACATTTACTCCTGTGAATTTTTGCAAGCCAGCGTGTTCCGTCGACAGGAAAAGAGCAGAGTCATTCACTGAGAAAATGATTATGTAAGACCCTGTCAAAGTGCTGAGATTACAGTCGAATATGATCGTGATTCATCGCTCTCGAGTATCACTGAGGATTAGAGGTGACGCTTAATCTGACCCCAAATCCCTAATCGAGGGCCAACAGTGATGCATTCTGCTGTTTTATGGAAGTACAGAACACATTATGTCATATTTTAGGACTTGTGGAACAATAATGTAAAAAACAAAGGACTGGAAATGCTTGCCTCTGGGATGAGTCTCAGCTCCTCTGATTCCAAGACCCTGGTTCTCAGCTGTAATAGCATGGAATGCCAACTCTAGGAATGACCTCTAGATCTTATTAAAGAAAACCATTGACTTGCTCGGCGATGGCATTAGTTTGATTTGGCACAAGCTGCCAAAATAAGTGCCTTCCATATGGCGCACCGATTCTTCTGTGGAGATACAGTGTCAGAGAATCAGAGAATCAGAGCCATCTCCAAATAGAACAGCTGAAATGGCACATCAAAGGAAGCCCATTGACATGGCTCAGTCTCATGAGTGCTCTATGAGTGCTTCATGGATGACGCACCCAGGTGAGGGAGCCAGAGATGGTCCACTGTTAGGATGCTGTGGAGACAGACCCGTAACACACTTGGAAGGCTGGGCCTGGGTACATCTCTCTTTTTCCCTAGATGTTGGAGAGGATTTCAGGGCACTTGTCCTCTTTGCCAGTGGTGCTGCCCCAGTGGACTTGAAGTTAAGGGTCATGATCATAGGGCAAGAAGCAACAAAACAACCTGGACAGGGTTCTAACAGGATCAGTGTGACAACTGTCCCTGTAAAAATCACATCTTATCAGTGAACCCATGTTAAAATCTATCCAGTATTAAAGGGGAAAAAGGCTATGATTTGGCATCGTGGGCTCTTGAACTCAAAGTCTATATGGTTTGGAACACAGGTCAGGAGCAATTACTAGGCAGAAATCATCTGGAAAAATGATAATTACAACACAGAAGGCTTAGAACACATTTCAGTTTGATTTCCACACCAGTGTTTTCCAGACAGTGACATAAAAGCCTGGGAACAAATCCAGCGTCTCACTCAACGAGGCGTGACAGAAGTCTGCCGCCCAGTTGTTATTTCTGTTGTCTGACAGTCGCTTCATTTACCAGCGGCCAGAACGCCCTTAAAGTAACCCAAGTATGCAAAAGATGTCACCGTACGCTCTCGATTTCCTCCGATGAGTGTTAATAAGGATGCAAGAGTGTTTCCACTACAATCTGGACGAGTCGCCAACGGGCTACAAAAGCATCTGCATCCCTCAACGTGAAAAGAGAATGATCTGGACTTAACTCACCCACCAATTATTTAGTGCATTCAAGCGTCACTTAACCCGGATGGCAACTTTCTAAAGACTGAAAAGGTGCTTCACAAGTCAGGTGGAAATGCGTTCTGAACAAATCTGCTTTATTTCGAGGAGTTTTAGCAGATTTACTTATTTTTTTTAAAGAAGCTGGGTTTTTTTTTCCTCTTGATTGTTTGTCAAGAATGTCCATTGTACATTTATGGCAGCGCACTCAGATCCAGTTTCCTCCAAGGGGGGTGTATAGTTTAGATAAGAGCACCTTGTATCAATATTCAGTCCAATACTCAACAGTCTCTGTCAAATTGAATTGGGAGGTGGTTCCCATGGGTTTGTTCGTACCTCCAGAAGCCTCCTCTCGGTAGCATCTGAGTGTCGTAAAGCAGCTTTCAGGGAATAAACTGCTATTTAGTTTTAATACTTTTGAACTGAATGTTGTCGACAGGCAAAAATTCAATTGAAAATCTGTGGACAATTTTGCTCTTCTCGTACTTGAGAAAACAAACCAGCAACCTGATGGAAGATCAAAACCGTCTGCTTCATTAGCCACTAGAGCTCATGGCTACAGGGTAAGTTATTTACCTCCCTTTCAGCCAGACAAGATTTGAAAAATAATCTAAAAGTGGGATGGCAACAAAATGTATTTCATCTGCATAATTGGATAACTCATTTAAAACACCATTGTTTGCACTGGGCTCAATTGGACAGCAGGTGTCAGTAGTGTTGTGGACTGCAACTATTCTGTCTCTGCGTACCTTAAGTATTAGTTGGCATGGAGGGGTTTAGGAACATGCTTACATGTCCGATTGTGGTGTTGTAAATAGCAAATAAAAAGGGGAAAGTATGTATGCTGTGGTTAAAAACAGTCAAAGTTCTTGTGAAATTTCACAACTTTACTTGCTCAACTGAAAAATAGGTGTGGCAAATGCTGCCTGGATTTGTCCCAAATGAATAATGTTCCCATAGTTTTTGGGTTGCGATGGTCCCCAGCCCTCAGCCATTTCTCCTCTAGTTGTGGATTGTGTTGAGCTGAAATAGAGCGATACCATCACGACTAAACAACTCATGAACCTGTTGGCGACTGATTTAACAATCGATTACAGTCGACCATGTCAGCTAGCCCTTGCAGCACAACACACGGCACAGCGGGGACAAAGAAGACAGCGCCACAGCCCTCTTTCACCACTGAGAGCGATGAATCCTTTAAAACATATTCGAAATTTCCAGAGTGAAAGCACACAGTGCAGCTTATTGTCACACAGCTATGCGAATCAAATCTCATCACAAGCTCTCTGACTCTTTATCAGCCATGATTAGAGACAGCTCACCTCTTCATCCTCCAATATTCCCCTCATAGCTTTCAAACCTGCAGGACCTCTAGTCACTTCTCTTATCACACTCCTGACCTGACAGCTGCACCGCTTTCTCCCTTACCTTGAAGCTTCCTGTGACTATTTTAGGCAGTAAAAAAAAAAAAATCGCTCGGGGACACCTTTGAGGTTTCCAGCAGCTCAATTTTTCAGACAGCCAAATGTGAGAGTGGGATCATGAGGGGAAGGTTGTTGACTCCACTGAGAGGGGCAAAACAGTCAGCCACGAGCTTGCCTTAAAACCTCACACCTCACGCTGCAGCGTCAGACAAATTCTCTTCACTTATATAACTGACATGTCGAGTGCCGCTGCATGAGGGGAGGAAGCCACAAAAGCAAGAGAAACAGGCAGTGCCAGCAACCTCTCCCTACACACTTCATTTCCACCCATTTCGGCAGTGTACGGCGCAGGGACAGAAGTCCCACATAAGAGGCTTAAAAGGATGAACTGAGGGAGGAAAACAACAAGACAAAGAGGGGAAAAAAAACAAGTGAGCTGATTGGATTTGTGGGAATGCAGAGTGAGGCCATTGTGGGCAAAAAAGAAATGAAGGGCATGAATACGTGTTTGGTTAATGATTATCACAAAAGCACCAGGTTATTGATCTGAAAGCTGTCCCTGTCAATCAAACCATTAGAATAGAAAACATGGCAGCATAAGTTCTTGTCGAGAGCCTGAACTCAGCTCAAGACAATTTCAAGAAAAACTAAGCATCGTTTGGCCCACGTATGTTCACTTTCGTCTCTCTGTCTATTTGACACCGCTGTAATTATGCACCATTACCATGATGTTGTGTAATTACAAGGTAAAGGCAGGGCACTAACAATATTCTAAAAAGCTCATTTTAAGAAGGGTCAGCTACTTCACATCATTTCTCACACTATAATCACAAGTTTAATGACCACCTTGGCTCAGTTTTTTGGACCAGACTTGGAGGTGGATTTGGACCTTTGCCACGCAGGAGGTCCGGGCACATTAACCTAAAGCAGTTCAAGATTAGGAGAAATAATTAAAATCCCAGCCACATGCCCTGGTCAGATCAAAAGTGGTGCGCTAACAAAGGCAACAAATGTTCTCTTGTATGATTCTGACGTGACCTGTTTCGGCCCACTGATCTCGCAAAAACACGAGGAGACATCTGCCTCTGCATTAAAGTTAACTAACCATATGCTCGCTACTCTTCTCTGCCCTCCCTGTCTGGAATGGTCGAGACAGAGGAACGACCTTCCGCTTGTGGTCCGCTTATCTTGGAGGAGGAGGGAAAGAGGATGGTGGGGTGGGGGCCATCGACAGCAGGACTGTCACGGTGATAGACACAATATAAAGCTAGTGAGAGGTCGACAGCAGCAAGCAGTCATGATGCCCTGCTGCAGGTACTGTTCCTAAACTAAATTTTCACTTTTCACACAGGTTTGTCTTATCTTATCTTTGACATAATGACATAATGCAGTCTCTCACCTGAAACATAACCATCCAAAAAACAGAACGACCAGAACTCTTCACCAAACTTATAATGACCCAGTTATTTTGAATCTTTAATCCTCAAATCGAGGTTTAACCTTGAGGGATCCAGCAAAAGGGCCCTACAAGCGCCCGACAAGGTCGGACCTCAAAGTTGGACCTCACTAGGATCGATATCTTGAATGTCACACACACTGCAAAAGCAGAACTATTGTCAGGTACTGACATAGTCAGGCCTCCTAAAATAATCCTGTCATCAAAACCACAAAACATGCATGAAATTAGGTCCTTCTATCCATCATGACTCATCCTTCTGATTTGAATTATGGCGTCTCATGCAAATGAGTCACTAGGATAATACACTTCTTATAGACATTAATAGTAAAATAAATGATGATGACAAGAACATTGATTATTAGCAATGTGCTGGTGAGGATTCATGAAACAGTGTCCTGGTTTTCAGCGCTCAATAGTAGGCGCTCTTGGTTTAAAAATTAGGTGTGGTTGGTCGCTGAAATCCAAAGATTCTTGAGACTGTGTGAGCATTAAAACCGGTGTTTCACAAAGCCTCATCAGCCCATCACTATAGATGGAGCAGTGGTGTGCCATCAGGGTCATGTCCTTCTCTGCTGCTCAGAAGGTGGGGGGGGGGGGGGGGGGGTCCATGAGGCTGTGCTTCATTTTATTGGTAATTTATATTGTAAATAGCATGGCACAAAATGCACTTTATTGGACAAACTTTCCTAGTGTACAAACCTTGTTGATCTCTTATAATGTATTTTTGTGTTCTGACAGCATTATCCTGCTCTTAATAGTGAGGGCGAGCCTGTCGATGTTAAATGGTCCCCGAATTGTTTTTTTCAGATGACGTATGTAAGCGTGAGTTTGATGGTGTAGTTAGGTAGTATAATAATATAGACAGGCCAAGTGAATGCAAGGCCCGACACTGTAGTACAGTACATCACACCCACTACCTTTATGCAAAACTAACACCTACGTGTGAAGGTGTCCAATAAGTCAAGTACAACATGGTTGACAAAATGGCAGAGGAATGAATCCATTCACTTTTTAAACTGCCTTGATAGACTGTTAGGTAGAATGCCAATTGTCTGGAGTGGACCATGACTACACCCAGTAATGTTTTGATCATGTACATTTGTTTTACTAAAATGCACTGCAGCATCACCTCTCTGCTAAGTGAATCGCTGTGGTCTCCTCCTTCTGCTTCTTACACCGTCAACTACATCTGGCGTTAAAGAAAAAAAAAGATATCGAAGAAAAACAAGTTGTGTTCTGCATACCAAAGAGTCTGGTAAATCCCAAACTACTTTGGAATCATGTCTTCATAAAAGTAAACTTGTGTTTTTTTTTTCTCTCTTCATACGTCAGGCAAGAACTTGGCCCGACGTGTTAAATAATTGAAGAGGGGGAATGTATTCACCTCCGAAAGGAAGCTGCAGACCATCAACAGGCCAGAGAACATGCGGCTGAGACTCAGACATAATGGATTGGCCTGTTTTCCCGTTTCCAGATGTCACAGAGAGGCATTGTAAACACAAATATCACACACACTACGACGAGGGAACACACTTACTGCGAACAACAGCGACCAGAAACTCTACAGAGGAACAACTGCTGTTTACTCAAGGAGCTACCATATCGCCGTCTCATCGGGAGTTCAGCGTAGCATCTCAAACATTTAATCAAATATTCAGAGCTGATTAAGTTTTCATTGGCGTTATCTTCTATTGTATTTTCAGATTTCAGAAGATGTGGTTTGTCAAGGCCTCCCGGAAAAAAAAAAAAATTAATTTCATTACAGACAGACTGCAGCACTGATGCATTACTTCAGTGGGCGACTACAGGAGAAAGGAAGATCACCATATAATTGAGCGTTCTTACAGTTAAAGCATGATCAAGATCAATGCGGTTTATCATCAAAATATTTTTAAGCATTATAAAGAGTATTATTTACTCTTTATAAACATGCAAAGGAGTTTATGTACAATAAGGTGCAAGAACACCTTCTGCTGGTCAGAATTTGGGGCTAAATTGTTTCAGTGATTGTGTGTCTGTGCTCAGACGCAGCAGATGAAAATGGAGTGAACAAATGACCAACATCTATCTCATTTCACCACTGTTCCACACCCCAGGACAACTCTCGACCACACTGATGATGCTAATCCAGCATCTACAACCTCAGAGGAGCGAGAAGGCGCAGCTCTGTCTTAGGTAATAGAGCGAAATTATCATCAGCTTGGTGGATCCAACAATGAGGTCTTGAGATACATTTGCCTTGTTTGAAGAAGGCTTCTGCTCCACGACTGCACGTCTAGTTTTAAAATTTCATATTCGTGCTTGCTTGCTCTCTCATGGTCTTCTTATGTTAGCTCTAAGTTGGGCTGCTTATACTCTATCATTGTATCCTTGGAGCTTGTGACCTGGATTCTGAGAACTGCCTCCACCACTTATACTTGCTTGCCTTGTTGGACTGGCCTTCAGGTGTCAACCTAACTTCATTGAAACATTTGGTTTTTATTTCCCAAATGAACAAGGCTGATAATAATTCATAACCATCTATCATTATAACCACATTGAAGACACCATCTGAAGTGATTCCCACATTAGAACCTTGAAGACTGAAGTAAGTGGTGATGTCTGTTTTTAACAGTGAAATATTCACATTGTCCAAGCACAAATTTCAACGCTCACAACAAACTTAACAAGGAGGTGCGTGAGAGCTTTCAGAAATCCAATTTCATAACAGTTAAGTGGAGTCAAAAGTTGAAAAAAAGTTGAGAAAGCAATTTTTTTTACTTCATGCTGCCTTCAAAGTCAAACTTTTTAATGGTGGAGTTCATATTACTCACATTGATGCAAAACAAATTACACTGAGCTGGGAAGGATTTCACATCTTCGCCAGATATATTCAGATATATAAAAGATTGATGCAGTCGGAGATCACTGACGTCTCTTTATTCTTCTCTCATAATTCTCTAATTCCTCGTCTTTTCATACTTTAAGAAATCATACAAAAATACATTCATATTTTGTCGGATGAATAGTGCAAACTCTGAAGTTTTTTTTCATTTCACTCCTCCATCTAAGGCATGAGCTAATGTCACAAGGAGAATATAATTCCAACTGAAACAGATTAAGACAGACAAAGTGTTTTGCACGTGCGTCCTCAATGTTCTTCCCTTCGACAAGCCTGTCTATAAAGCCAATAAAAAGCTGAATCACCCTGCAACCACTTTTGCTTCCAGCGCTGCTCTGCCATTAATCCTGCCTGTTGTCTGGGGATGATGAGAGATACTTGCTATCGCAGTCATCAGTTTTACGTCTGCAGCAGATTGGAGTCAAACTACAAAGGGCTGTCATTGCGGAGCCCAGAAATCAGAGCAATCTTCAGCTCCACATTCTTCCCCTCCGTGCCAGACATTTAAGTGAGTGACACATTGTTGTAATTCTGTCCCTGATATGTTTGAAACAGAACTCTAATTGTTGCTGTGGCAGATTTGCTGCCCTCCACGTTTACTCAGTTTTGCATAGAAAATAAAATGGCAAAAACGATGTGTGTAAGTGTGTGCCTCACGCAGTCTCCTTTTCTATTGATCACGATGCCGTTGTTGATGCTAACCACCCAAGGACGATGCTGCAGTCAACCTCAAATTGTTTGTCGTCATACAAACAGTGGACAAAAGGCAGCAGACTAATGCCTGTCGTCGGCTCTTCGGGCTCTTTCACTCTCTGCGCGTCTTCGCCAAGAAGACGAAGGTCGTCATTTTTCGTGCGTCCAGAAATGCCACTCCATCGCCTCTGCTCCCCAGCTTTTCATTCTCCAGTGAGCTAAGAGCATCCCGAGGGCACTGCTTATAAGCGCACTGTGCTAAATATTCGTTACTGTCCTGCAAACGTTAATTCAAAGCAACGCTGGGGATCACTCAGTGCTCCATTACAAAGGAAACTAGTTCAACACACTTTGCTATTCCACTGTTAAACACAACTTTGATGATCACAGAATCAGAAATTTGGCTTGTGAGTTCACCTGACTGCACAGATGAGCCCAGCTTGAAGGCAAAGCTCTTTGTTTCTTTAATATCTCCTCTCTCTCTCGTGTGGCCGAGTCACTAGATAGAAGACCACTGACTCAAGCGACAGAGAAAGCTTTTGACGAAGGCTTCTGTTACACATGTTGTGGAGCTCACTAGTCCATGACAGACTTGCACATAAAGTGTTGAAAATATTACAGCTATTTCAATTATGGAAAAACATTCAGAATAAGTTCAAATGTCACTGATTGACTGATGCTTTGTATGAGTGAACTATAACAGTGTTTTTCAGCCTTTTTAAGCTGAAACACTTTGTTCAGAGAAGAAATCCAGAGGCACACCACACCGTGGATCTTACTTTCTTATGATACAGACGGAATCATCTCACGGAATGAGTGGTTTTCAGAGTACATCTCGCCCATTCACATGTATGTATATATATATATATATATATATATATATATATATATATATATATATATGCTACCTCATTTAGCCATAAGCGTCAGCCAGGGTGGGCAAAATGTTTTTGATGGCTCATCATTAAAAAACACCAATCCAGCAATCTTGACAATATGATATTCCCTGCGTTATTAAGGAGAAAAAAAAAAGTGTTTTGAGAACCATAATTCATTCATTCATCCTCTTTCATTGAATGGTGTGATCACTGCCTACTCAACCAACCAGGAGGCACAGTAGGAGCCTATTGCCCCATTTGAATGGGTGATGCAGACTATGAAAAAAAAACCATAAATGGGGTAACTTTGTTTGTATTGAGTGCATCAAAGGCATCTCGGCCAACACGCAATTGTGCTTGGACGAGCATTTTATAGAAAATCCCTAATGTGCTAAAATCTTTAGCAACTGACACTCTGCTGTTTTGGCATTCTGTTTGGCAAAACAATGGCAAAATATACCATGATCTATTCATTTATTTTAACGTTCGATTTTAGCACAATCTCACATGTATGTCTGAGACTAACTTGCAAGTTTCTGACAATTTTAGGCCAAAGACCGAGTTTGGAGAATTTCCCGACAAATTTTTAATTATTACATTTTGGTTTAATTTGGATTAATTTGGTTCTTATCTGCATTACATTTTAAGCCAACCTTTAAACCACCAAGCAAACTTTGATGACGCCTTTGATAAGTGTTAGTGTTTTGAAGGGAGATGTCACAGCTGTTAGCTCTGCAGTGTATACAGTCTTTGGTGTTGCAGTTCCCACAAGAAACACTACATCACCGTCATGAAGGTGTGTAGTCAAGTTAGAGTCCATCAGATTTAAAAAGAAACTCTCTGCGACCAATGAACCAGTCGACGCATCAGCATAGATCTATAGTACATAGATAAAATTTGACCAAATCTACGAAACTTGCTAATGTTATATTGTATTGTGTCGAATTCTAGGATGATTTAATGTCATCATATTGGCCACCTCTATCTCCTGACAAATGAGGTGAAACTGGATACACCGGTTGAAAAACGCTGAACTATAACTAGTGCTTCAGACTTTTTAAGATGTTCTGTTCTGATCTGTCCACATCAAAATACTGTTTTGCTTCATTCTAAGAAGTTGCATAATCTTTGTGCCTCTTCATCTGAGGATGTTAAACCTGATCAACAGTCTGAGCAACACATCGATTAATGATGCCACACCGCGAGTGAATAAATACATAAACCGACTGTGATATGATTTAAAGAGCCCCTTCAGCTTCTGTACTGGATTTGAAAAGTCAAAAGGCATCAGCATCGCTAATGTAACAAAAGAAATATCATTACTTCCTGGGTTTTCCGGAGCACTTTAGCAGCATAGGGGGCCCTTGCAATGGGATTTAGGGCCCTCTCCGCAGTTATTGTCAACATACAGTCAAGCGTGACTTGGAATGTCCATGCTCCCTCACGATCAGTCGATTGACTGTACCTGCAGTCACCTGATGAAGATGGCCACCCGTAACTCCACCTAGTTCTGGTCCAGTGTACCAGGTCAGGATTCCAAATTGGTAAAGGCACTCCCTGATATTGGACATTTAGTGACTGTTATGCTGTTCTCCCGTGGGTGCCATGTTTCCAGATGCTCCCAGAGCTCTGTTCATGTTTTCTCCCTGGAGTGGTGGACGTTTTGGGTTTTGACTTTGGTCTCGCCATCTAATCTAACCTCACCAAATATTGTTATTGCTATTTTGTGGACTGAAGTGCTCAGCGATTTGATCTTGTATCTTGCTCACCTGTCTGCTTCCTGTTCAACATTTGCACTAGGGCTACGCTTTATCCAGTAGTCCTCACATAATTGATAGTTCCTTGATATTTTAATGGAACATGGCCAGAAATGTCAGATGATGCCATGACAAAAAGTTTTAAATCTGTGATAAAAGATTCAATAAAAGAATCTGCATTATATGTACCTCAAACTTTCTTTACAAACAGGGAACTAAATACTGAACTTTTTGTTTGTTTGTTTCAAACACAGTTGAGTTTGAGTTGGCCCGTTTCCTGCGGAAGGAAGTGTGCTCCAGGTTCTATTCAAAAATAAAGGATCGAACCAGAGGAGGGAATTTTTATATTCAGTTGAAATGCACTTAATTGACAGATGTGGCAGCATCTATTGATTATGATGCGCCGCCTCTAATCCTGAAGTGAAAGAAAGGCATCGACGGGTTTAAACAGCCCGCTGAGAGACTATAAAAGGCCCCTGATAAAAGCGACTTGTTTCCCAAAGAAGAGGATTCCAGAAAACTTTTTGGCCATCTGCATCCCCAACCATTCGGCAGCTGTGTGCTCTGGGCGTACCGTGCTTCTGAGGACTCACTGAGGTGATAAGTTCATGATGAGATATCCAGAGGATAATGAAGGCAATTCTAATAACTAGCATGGCCAGTTGCACACCCGCTGGCTCACGGAGCTGAATCTTAATCCTGACTTTAATCCTACTGACTGAGCGGACCAGCAGAGCCGTCGATAACAATGGCAGCAATAAAAAAGAGAACCTATAATAAATCCACACTCTCCTCGTGCCAGGACACCCAGATTACATCATCTCCGCCAGTGGACTGAAGAAGCAGCAGCACAGACACAGCTGCTCAGCCTTGTTGCTCTACATTTTAAGAGCCATTAAGTGCATTGATGTTCATGTTTATTTATGACTCTGGTGCAGCCTGTCGTGCTCATCCTAATGATGACTCTTTTAGAAGTAACCCGAGTCTTGAGAGGGTTTGGCGTGTTAGCTGTCATCAGTCAAAGAGTAAGAAAATGGCACCAAAAAAATGAAAAGTTGAGGTAATATCTGGAGTAGTGTGCAATGTCATTGAACTTGGGGTCATCTGAGGAGCATGCCGGTCACTTGCTTTGAGCAACTGGGTTATGACTGGAGGAAATAACATTCCATTTTGTAGTCTCCACCTGCAAGAAACTCTCTCTGTTATTTTTGTGGGTCACAACACAGACATATGTGGCCGACTTGAATTAACAGTGAAATTTCATTTATTTTACCTTGATGTGTTTAAAGTCATATGGCGGGCCAGATTTGGCACCCGGCCCTCGAGTTTCACACGTGATCCAGAGGGAACATGGGGAGAAATAAACTGAAGGGAAAGGTCTTATTATCGCTGCGAGATTTGGACTCACAGCTGGGAAATATCAAGCAGCACTGGGAAATCACTGGTGAGTGCAGAGAAGAAAGAAAAGGAGGGGCGGCAGGTTGCAGAGGAACCAGAGACAAATCTTGAGCAGAGGCCGGCGGGTTTCTAACACTTCAGGGACAAGAGGTCAACGTGATGGACGCTAAGCTTGAGAGGAAAGTTCGTTGTCAGACACACAAGCTGTCTGGGCGGTCAGGAAGGAACACGTGACAAGATCCAGAGAGAAGAAGCTGCTAAGGCGAAGGATGTGGAGGGTCCCCATGACGACCCTTAGCGACCAGGCTCAGGTGTGTGTGCTCTGGTCTGGAAATAACATCACAATGCCAGAGAGACAAGAGATGAGCGACTAGAGCTCAGACGCCAGGTAGCATGTTATTAACCCTTTATACATGTCAACATGACGAAATGGATCCACCAAAAAAGAGGAATAAAAAATAACGTGTTATATATTCCAATGTGAGTAAGCAGTTATGCATGATAACTTTTGCTGCAGCATATCTTTTTTTTCGTTGTTTGTTTTTTTGTTGTTCATGTTATTTTTTTGTTATTTATGTTGTATTTTATACATAGTTCAATGTCATTTGAGTAAAGATATTTCAGTCCTCTATATGCAGTGCATATGGCAGAACTGACATTACCTTACCTTACCTTCAGTTGTTACCTATAGTCATGAAAAAAAAAAATCACCTGATGTATTTCCTAAAAAAAGGCTGAAAAGAGCTGCTCATAGCAAACTTTTCGTAGGTTGCCGTCATCTTCCTGAAAGGCTTTGAGTTGTGTCGCTCCAGCAGGGAGCCACTTGAGAAGGGCATCTTATAATAATGATGTTCCTTAAAAGCAGGCTACGTAACCATGAAGCGGACCACAGGCCAGAGGAAGCAAATGTGTCTCGACTTTGGGAAGAAAAGTCTTCTGCCACCAACATCAGTACCAATATTTTAAGTGCATGACAGAGATGTCTGAATGAGACTGATGAAAATGCAACCTCAGGGAGAGAAGATAAATTCTGAGAATGTGAAGCAAAGGAGGCACAGAAAACAGTTCACGGCAATATACACAGCTAAACGGATTGCTGCACAGCAGATAGCTTTCCCACCAGCGTCGGAACATATAGTACAAGTTCAGAGAGCACAATGCTTCTCAGTGCGTCACACCATCTGCTGATGAAACAAAACTCAAGTCCACAAAGACCCGGAGAAAAATCAGCATCCAGGTGAAATTCAACATGCCGCCTGGGGAAGGATTAGAGGGGAGATGTTTCAGAGCAATCAAACCAGACAGGTGAAGCATCTGCACAGCACGTGGATCATAAAGTGAGGTCATGAGTCTCCAGGGCATATGTGAAACTCAAGGCCTGTGGGCCAAATCCAGCCCAGCAGGTCATTTCATGTCACCTGTAGGAGCTTAGTCGACATAAGATCCATAGACTGTTGAGGCCATCTGAATTTCCATTAAAAAAAACTTCAATACTCAGGTACTTCAAAATGCAATCCCAGAGAGCAAAAGCCATCGATTAAATGTTGGATTTTGGTCAGATTGGTTATTTTTGGTTGAGGTAGAAATATCAACATTGTTTCAATGATAAATAGATGTTAAACTTCCAAAGTCAGAAAAGCTTTGCAAAAAGCAAACTTTGATTCAACCTTGAATTATGGTTAATATTTCATGTTGGAAAAAATGCACAACTTTTAATTGCATTGATTTACAGTGAGAATTGGTTGACATTTCAACATGGTTTTGATGTAGATCATGAGAAGCACTTTCACTTATCTATCTAAACTATTTCAACTTTAATTCAATGTCTTTCTGTTTTCTGTTCTCTGGGATCAGACAGCTTTCAAATTTGACGCAATCTCAAATACTATCAAATATTAGTGCAAAAATCGTTTTTTGGGGTTTCAAAATGCTTGACAGCATCATATAGACAGAAACTGATACAGATGACATTTTTGTGTATATTGTTTCCATGAAAACCTAACAAAACTTCTCAACATTGTCAGTACCAGTCAACAAATAACAGTTCAGTGTTTTGTTCAAAACTGAATAGAAAAAAAAAACAACAACATATAAGCATCATATAGTCCTGCCAGTGATGCACATGCATAAGGTACACTGTGGTAGAAAATGTTCATCCTACAGCTACACCATTGTTACACCAATGACATGATAGTAAGGTTGTCAATAGTACAGAGAGTCAAAAAAGTAACAATACTGAAACAGCCTATTCGGATACTATGTAATTTGCTTAAGTACAACGATGCGTGCACGCAACAGCGCAACCGGCATGCAGGCACGCGTGCATTGCCGTCAGGGATGGACTCCGGTGACACCACCATCACCATGACAACATCCAACAAAGCAGTAAAGCTCCTGTTCATTTGCTCTGTACTGTATTAAAGTGAAGAATAATGCTAGTCTGTGTGCTGGCCTGCAGTAATGTTGGTTGACTTGTTGTTAGCCACGGCTAGCTGCATTCAACTCCCTGACGTCGTGACTCAGACATGTTTTCTTCTATTTAAGATGCAGACTGATGCAGAGAGAAGACAAATTGTTACTAAACCTACAGTAGGGGGTTGCAGCCAACTCTGCCAGTGTGCTTTGAAAAAGAATGAAAACGTGAAGCTTTGAAAATAAACAGCTGTGGCTCAGTTCAGCTGTGAAGATCTTGTACCTGTGACTTATAGCTTTATTTTGCACTCATATGCAAAGTGAAAACTTGATGGTCTGGTGTTTTTTTAATATTATTCAACGCTTTCTGAACATTTTATTTAATGCATTTATTTATTTTTGTCTGTAGTCCGGTTTTGATGTTTTTATTTTTTGCATTCCTGTGGTATCAAAGCTGGTATGGTACTCCTGAGTACTGTGACAACCCAACGTCAAAGAAAAGAAATCTTATTTTCTCATCGATAAAACCTTTTGATGAAGAATTTGCGCTGTCTGCTCACCACCCAGAAACGCTGGATAGTCATGGTTCATTCAGGACGGCCCCCAATCAACCATCCATTGTCACACGTGAAGCTCCTTGAACCCTCATCATCATCGACTCACAGCTCATTAGTTCAGAAGCTAGATCTCAATCAGACCTCTCCATGACTAAATGAACTGAGCTGAAGTCATGTGATTGGCTGAAGAGACACTTTACAAGAAGTCATCAGTGTCGACACCACTGCATTCTATATGATCTGTTTCTAAATGACAGCAGTACAGCCCAGGCAGCTGTCATCAGCAGACGTGTGGTCAGTGACAGCAGAGGGGGCAAATGGAGATGGAGACGACTCAGGTGAACAAAGTATTAGTCAGCATCCACTCCTCTGAACCTTTACTGGACCATTTCAATGGAGAGAGAAGTAGCTTTTTTTGCCCAAGGCAGGAAAGAAACAGAAACATTCCTCATACGTGAAATGCCAATCCACATTGATCTGACCGGGTATGAGTTATTAAATCAAATTTCAGGGAGAGAAAACCGTTACTGAAGGCAAATACATTGACACGAGAACACACACAACCTGACATGCATGCAAGTGGACATTAAGCTTGACATCATTCAATTGTAACTTTGGCCCTTTAAAGTATTTGCAGGCAATGAGCAGGTTCTATGGCTACCTCACCCAATGAGATATCTAAGCGGAATTCACCTGAACTCATATCACACAGTTATCTTTTTATAAAATAGTACAGGGAACAAGGATTGTGTACCAAATGAAACATTCATTAAAGGGTAAAAATTAAATTGAAAAGCTCTTGTAGTAGTGGTGAAAAAAAAAGACGGATGGGAAACAGAAATGAGTACCTGCCCTTAAATAAATAGGAACAGAGAAATTATTATGACTAAAAATCAAATTTACTTGAAGAAACATTTAAATTAATTTGTAATAAAGCTGGGCAATTAAACGATGGGCCGACACCCAGTTCCTCCACTCAACATGGACTCAGTGGCTACACCTCTCCTCTCTGACTGCCATGTTCTGAATCTGATGACGAAATAATTGATGTACTTTTTATTACTATTTGAGTACATTAATTCTAACTAATCTCATAGATTGTTTGTTGGTGTTTTTGGCAACTCTCAATGAGGATCGTGGAGTCTGTAGCATTAGCCACCACGCTAACCGGCTTACGAAGATAGTGTGGGCAATTATTGTAGACACTCTGCTTTTAGGATAGTTTCCTGAATCATATAAAATCTAAACTTTCAAAAATGTAATCAGTAAGATTTCTCTCCAGCTGGATAAATGAGGTCGTGCGAGCTAAAGAAACATGCATCAATGCCCCAAATTTCATGTGAACTGCAGCTGAGGTTGAGCACCTGATCCAACACGGAACGTCAAATGTGCGTTTTAGCATTTTAAAACAGTGGCCCAACTCTCATTCTTTCCCGCCATTTTCAATACAATCAGAGACGTCTGCTCTACTTACGACCATCCAGGCGCTCGACGCCCAGCATGATTGTAGCTCTAATCCTCAGACTCATGTGGGCTAAAACTACCAATTGTTGCTGAAGAGTAATTGCTCTGCATAGCAATTATGCAGCGTAAACACGGCTGCCGCTACCAGCCCCTGAAGAAGCAGTTGTAATTATTTCCTTTGAAAGAGAATTCCGTGTTGCCTTCAATGAAAAACCACTTAGCCAACTGCAACTTTTAAGGTTTTGCAGTCGTGTAATGAGAGGACCTGCTTGTTAAATGGAGCCTCGACAGACTTGCATCTTGTGAGTGAGACGCGAAAAGGGGGTAGAGACGGATGAGTGTGACGAAGAGTTATTGTTATCACAAGGTCAGGTTGCGCCCATTCACCTGACCACTCGGCTCTTCACGGGCTATAAAGAACTCAGTAAAAATTGCTCACACACATCTGAATTTATGATCCTGCCCACAGAAGAGGACAGTTGCCGGTGAAAGTGACTGTGTGGCCCTGCCAAGAAAGCTTAAAACGGAAATTAAAACATGAGCGATAACACATTAGGTAATATGAAAACATGTAAAAGAAAAACAAATGCGATGTCATGAAAACATTAAGAAGTCGTAGAATATAAAATACTACTTCAAATGAAAATCATGGATTTACTGACAAATGCCCTACATGTACATGTCTTCTTTGTTCATCCTAAAGACTGTTGCATTGCATGTATTTGGCTAAAAAACTGAGAAACGAAAAGCACAGTAAGTTACTCATGGTAATAATATGTAAAAAATACTTTAGAAATTGAAGAAAAAAAACAAAATAAATGAATAAGAAGACGAAGAACACTCACTCTGCTCATTTATGTATTTTTAGATTAAATGATCATCATGATAAATCTACTAAAGAAGATACATGGCCAACAGGTTTAAGAAAAAAACAATGAGGGTTATGAAAAAGTACTTGAAATGAGCTGTTCCCCTTGAATTTAATTACGATGAATTTTTCATTTGTTTTTTTAAACTTGAAAAAAGCAACACTCTATTTGCAAAAGTAGTCTAAATGCCAAAAAGAAAAATGGACTGGACTATGTATTTTTCATTCCCAGAGCGTCAATGACCTCAGAGGGGCTGGACAGGGACAATCAGAGGGACAAATGTGGCCCCTGAACCGCCAGCCCACACAGGTTTGATGTGTCGCTCAGCAAAACTCTGCTGAGGCAGCGCGACACATGCTGACATCCCGCTATGAATTATGACAGCAGAGAGCAGATCAGCCGTTCGTCTCTGTCTGGCTGCAACAAAAGCAAACCACCGCCACCTTCACCAAATCCAGCACTGAATTAAAAAGTGACAGTAAATCAAACTGTCAGCGCTTCTGCACTGACCTGCAAGATTAAAATAGTCTCAATAGCAGGCAAAGCCCTCTCCACCCCCCACACAGTGGGTCCACCCTTCTCCACCTCGGACTCCATGAATCAATTATCCGTCGAACTTAGCCAGTTAGCGGCGGCCGCGGATCGCCACCTACGTCCAAAGAGAAAAACCGTGAAGGCTTTTGCAGGACAATGATTAATTTAATCATGTGTGAGTGAACTTTCTTTAAAAAAAAAAAAAAAAATCATGCAGCTTCGACAGATAATCCGCTTTCCCTGAAACGTTTCCAACAGGATTAGCCCCTGAACGGGAGCGCAGATGCCTTTTGCTGAGTAAAGAGGCAGAGAGAATATACACAGACCAAATGGAGGCTGATTCATAAATATGATCTGGGTTGGAATATTAAATCATCATTAATCACTGTCTCATGAAAAGTCTGAGGTGGAAAAAGTCTGTAGCTATTAGTATTTGATGGCTCTCCAATTTTCTATATCTGATGTTTGGCCTCGGGATGATTTGTTGACAACAATATTTCAAACGCTTAGTTTTAACAGCAGGATAATGTTCAGAGAGTTGTTGGTTGGGCGGCATTGTGACCTTTGACTTTTGAGTCTGATGATGTGGTGGTTTGCAGTAAAGTGACAGCTTAAGGTTTTAAATACAGGATGGTCTTGATAAAGGATGAGCCCTTGATTCTTCACTTCCTCCTCTCACTCTCTAACCTCCTGCATTGAGTAGCACATTCAAGTACCCAAATCTAGTCTTCTCCAGTGCCGCTCCAACACTTCTAGTTAAATTGAGGTGGCTAAGTGAACAAGTTAGGATGCTTCCTCCATGGTTGAGGCATGTCCCATTGGATGACCCAGGGGAGAACCCAGCAAATTTTCACTCACAAACCGTAAATATGTCCGACATATATAAAAGTTCGAGTATTGGTTTAGCCATCAGGTGGCACCCCCTAACAGCATGTCACACAGGATATGATGCACCTCATGTGATCATGAACCTGACCCCCGAGTGGCTACTTCACAATACAGGCAACATAAAGTACTAGATCTACCTCATCCAAACTCTAAATTTCTCGACTGACTTTTTTCATGAAAAAGACACAAACGCACACACATGCCAAGTTGTTTAAATTCCTAAGAAGCTGATTTAAAACATCCTTCATGATTTTGCCTTGCAGTGCGTTCATCAAGCCAGAAGCTGATAAAAGAAGTTCAAACGAAGCATTATTAAATACCATTCCACAATAGTTGGCAAATATTCCCACAGAATTGTGCTTATTCTGCAAAGGAAGTGACACAAAAAAGAAACCACAGCATAAGTGGGAGGCGTGCGCTCATGTACGGCAGAATTGCCTCCACAGCAGCATTATGAACAACGTGTTAAGCAGATTCTGCGACATGGATGTCCTGAAAGACTCTCACCAAAGTCCACTTCTGGTCTGATTAACTGAGAAAGGCAGTGCCAACGGGGCGGCGCTGAGTCACACTTAAAAGCTGTTTCCTTTGATTACGCCCGTCTATTCCAGGACTAATGCCCCGCCGCTGAATTATTCACAGAGTTGGTGGAGAGGACTCATGCATGCTACAAGCTTGCTAAGAGTGTTAGCCTAAAAAAACATAATGCAATAAAGCTCATCCATGCATAATGGATGGCTGCGTGCACTCTGTCGTGGGAAGACCGAATTATAGTGAGGGGATCAGAGGGAGGAGGCGATGGTGCCAAATCGCCATCCGTCCACACCAGACCATGCATCTGCCGCGTCCGTTATCTACTATAACTTTGCCCCACTGTCCGAGCAGCTCTGATTCAGCTGAGCCTATTAAAAAAATGTCCTGCTTCTTGTTTTACGGCGCTAATAGCAACTTGCCAAGAGGAATGATGTGGTTTTATTGACCGCAAACACAGGGTTTAAAGTGTGAAGTGGCAGCGTTGTGCTTCAGCGCCTCCGGTGAGACACAAGGTTATGCAACATGAGTCATTAGTTAAAGCTAGCAATGCTTGTATGTGGCCATGCAAAACAACGGCTTGAGTTCAACGGCTATCAATGACACCAAAATCAGGATCATTGCGGTTAAGGGTTCATATTTGTCCCTGATGTGTGTGTATGTTTTCTCCGGGTACCCCACAATCCCATTGAGCACAGACACAGAGAAGCGCGATGCAATGAAGCAATGTATATTTCTTAAGCATGTCATCTGGTCAATTCACTGTCCATTTCGGACATGTAAGGCAGGAAAAAGTGAGTGTTACATCTGGCTGTGGAACGTCTCAAGTCAATCAGATCAGTGGTTGCTGCTACGACGTGAGAACCTGATCAGGAATGTTCCACCTGTAATTATTGTTCGCTATATTTCAGTCATTTGCAGCCTCAAGGAGCACCATGATTAATGTTGGTGGTTGTAATTAATTTTAATACACTGAGATAATCGTCTCTTTGTCACATGACTGGTGTGTTTAATCAACACCTCCCTGGTGTGAGCTCTCCGCCGCAGCCCGCGCTCTCCACTCTCCACACGGGAACGTGAGTCCTTATCGAGCTGCGATTGTGACTCAGTTAGACAGAAGGACTCATGAGCAGTTTTGGTCGAATGAAAACAAAAAAAAATCAAGGCCTCAAATCACTCACTCTAATATAAAATATGTTTTACCCTATCCACGTAGCAACAGTGACAAACAATACATGCGTACACATTATTTTGTAGTTCTTAAGTTACAACTGGGCTACACAACACAAATGTTCCTTAAACCTTAGACCTGTTCAACGCAATGGTGAGCAAAACCAGATTCTCATCTTGAGTCACAGTATCATCTAAATATTGTGACAGCGCTCCTTAGAGATTCTTCGAAACGTCCTTGAACCCAACTAGTGGGAAATTGACAGAGCAATACTCCTATCCTCCAGTTCTCATAAAAGTTAATGTTCGGAAAGCAGCAGACAATGGGGAGAAGAGTCCTTCACTCTGGTGTGAAGGATGTCCAAGAAGGAAAATGAAGTCAATTCCATTTGTGTGTGAATGCAAACGCCCAAACCAAACTGAGTGCTGTTAAGCATGCATAAGCCCTTTGAATTAGTCTTCCTGATCTGCCGCGGATGACAGCAGCTCGTGCTGGCACAATTGGAGATGAGAGCGTATCGCCACGACACAGACGCCTTCCCTAACGTCAACCCTTAACACCCAAACTTCGATGCTATTTGCACCCATTATTTCACAATGTCACATAACACAGAGGCACTAACAAGGGAATAAATTGGTTGCCAGGTCGTCGCTGGCTCTGTTTTCTACCATTGTTCAGGGACACACTGGCTCCAAGAAAGTCTTCGCCCTCAGAATGGGTCACAGATGTTATGGCAGTAAATTTCCTCTGAGACCCTTCAGACACCTTCTTCAACAACTGTTGTCACTCCGTGGTAATCAAGGGCTTCAGGATTCACTAGACACAAACATGACCTTTCAGAAAATCCATCACCATCAAAACTTAGCGATGTTAGCCGGAGAACGAACGCTTCAAGTGAATAAGTACAGAAAAATGCAGGGCTAAGCAGGAATGTAAGTACATTAAAATAGAGGAGATAGAGGTGGATTAGAGAGTTGCAAAAAAGCTGTATCTACACTGAAAAAGTCACTACTGAGCCACCTACTGGTTTAGGGTCCAGCAACATTTAGTCTCAAAAGAATGAAGTGAATGACGACCTGAACACACTTAAATGGCCATCTTATTCCAGTCATGCTCAGCAGACAGTCCTGACCTCTACCTCATTGAGAATTTCTGGGATATGCTGGAGGTGGCTTTGCGCAGTGTTTGTACTCTGCCATGGTCAATATAAGACCTTAATGCTAGAAAACGTAATGCTAGTCATTTGCAAAGCTAAAGGTGGTCCAAGAAAATAATTAGAGGAACTTCTAAAATTGTATTAGCTCTTTATTCAACACATCGGTATGAAAGTCTATGATTTTAAAAATTTACATTAGAATTGTGCATAAGCTCCGCCCATCAAAAACTGTTTTGATGTCACTGAAATCTTGTTCTATCCAGCCACACCCACCCTGCAGTGATTGGTCAGGGGGAACCCTTCTGCTCGCCTCTGCTGACAACCTCTGTCAAACAACCTCTGTCAAACAATTGCATCTTGCTGTTCTCTGAACGGCTTATAAACTCCACAATTTGAAGTTAAAATCTCTGGCAGCCAAAGCCCCACTTCTTGGTCAATCCAAAAAGGCTGATGTACACTGTCCTGTCCAGGCGTTTCATTCAGCTCGTGAGTTTCAAGCAGGTTAAATAACCGAGACTTGGTTCGATTCTGTCTCTCACCTTCTCACTTCCACTTCTGCCTGTGATGCAAGCAGGTTAAAAGGCAGCCAGCATGGTAGCAGGGAGCTGAGCAACAGAGCACTTCAGTCACAAACAAGATCAGTAGAAACGTCTGCTAGGAAGCAAGAAGACAGCTCTGGAGACAGATTGGTTCGAAGATGCCCCCTCCATGTTTCAACAGCTGTGGATCGGACGCTGACTAAAAGAGGTGGTCACCAGTGCTAGCACTTGTGTGTTGTCAGAAAGATGTGATGCTGGTCTAGAGCTGGGGGGGGTGAGGAGTCATGCACACAAAAGATCTGGGTCATGTTTCAGCAATAATCAGAGCGGGTCTATATGTGGCATTTCTACGTTGGTGTTCTTATCAGCAAGAGTGTGTAATGGGGGCTGCTAAATGGCCGTGACACAGCTTGTCATCCTGTCACAGCAGGAAGCTGCCACCCTGAGAAAACGGCTGCTGGAGACCAAGCATGATGTCATGCTGCTGAAAATATTCACAATCTGCCTTTCTGCTGGCTTGCTACTAATGAAAAAAAATGTGTATTTACTTTGGACATTACAGTTTTTGCTTAATAAAAAATGTGAAAATCAAATTGACACATTTTATATCTCGAAAATAAATGAATAAAATGAAGTCATTATTTTATATTTTGCTGATTTCATATATATATATATATATATATATATATATATATATATATATATATATATATATATTGACGGAACATTTACTGAATATATTAGACAACGAAGTGACAGTAGTGGAAAAGTTATACAAAAACTAAATGGTTATTCGTACATCATTATGCATGAAACAAATATATTTACATGTAACGTGTGTCTCATTATTCACACACGCATTTACACAAAAGCTAATAGCTGAATCCACGGATGAGAGGATTTAATGAAAATTAGTTTACCAAGCCTAACTAATTTGCCACATGCCAAAGCGTCCCCTCTAATACACATAAAGTGTCCTCGCAAGATGTTGCTGTCCTGTTGTTGTGAACTACAATCAATTTCTCAGCAGCGGGTTGTAATTAAAGTGTATCTAGTGTAGTCATCCATTAAAAGGACAGCAGGCAATCTCACAGCCAGCAGGTGCCACGGTCAAAGCAATTGACCCGAGATTATCGAGCAGAGATACAGCAAAGGGTCAAACAGCCTCCTGCAGAAAATATAAAGGTCTCAAGCAGAGACAGTCTGCCAACTTAGTTTGCCAGTGTTCATGAAAAAAAAGAGGAAAAGGGCTCTCTCTTTACCGTCCGGCAACGTAAAACAGTAACAGTGTTGGTGTGTGTTGAGGATGACAGCATGACTGAGCCCAGATTTTAGAAAATGTGAGAACAATTGGGGCGCAACTAGTGTACACTGTCGTCGGTGTGTGTCCGAGAAATGTAATGACTAGAAACACACAAGGGAACCTGCTGGATAAATCGACTTCTAGTCCTTTCTAGCTAACCGTAGTGCAAACAGCTAGCTTACCTTTAGCTACAGTACAGTTAAAAAAAAAAAAAATCTAACAAATATAGATTTTCTTTTCAATTAAACAGTATGTCGCAAAAACATGACAATTCAATTGAATAGTCAAACTCTCACTGATTCAAATGACAGCTCTTTTTTTTTTTTTTTTTCGGAGTTCCAACACCTTTCTATAATTGATTTTCGGACACTCGTGCTTTTTTTTCATTCTCTGCATCAGAAAAGTAGAAATATTGACCGAGTTGTATGCAATGTATCTAAGAAGCCTTGTGATATACTGGTCACGCAGATGTGATAAAAGTTTTGCAACACAATTAACAACAGTACACACAACCACAATGTAACAGATGATTTTTTTGTATTACATAAAGACAGGTTTTATTGGTTTTTTTACATTTGCCATACGAGATCCTTTACAAATATGTATTTATTTACATTAACTGTTTTTTAAAATTACTTAATTGAAATTGGACTTCTGTTTTCTGATGATTTATGGTACAGTAATCACTACTTCCACTACTACTACTAATAATAATAATCATTATTATTATTATTATAATAATTATAATTATAAAAATCTTTTCATCCTGAAAATTATTTGCCAATTATTTGCTATAAAGAAAAAACAAATGAACAACAAATACGGTGCTGCTGTGTACGGTTACAACACATGAAACTGAAAATGCTCCCTAGCAGGCCCTGTTCTTAATATCAGAAGATCCTTTTGCTGTCCAAATGAACCGTTTGATCACCAAAAGCATGTGATCAACAAGTGAGCCCTCACTCTCACTTCTGCTGCTGTGTTCAGTCTCAGGACACAGCAACACAAACAGCCCTGAGCGGCTGGCAAATAAATAAAGTATGACAGAAAAGCAGGAGGATGACAGCAGAAGAGTGGAGCAAAAGAACAATTGCTTGCTTCCCTCAATCCCACTGGACCACAGCCCTCTCCCCCTCCACTAACTAGTCACCTGCCCAGGCACTCCAGTGTCAAAGTGAGTGACAGCTATCGAACGGCTCAGCTCTCTCACTGTAATCAAAGCACTTTAATTGAATTCGCTAAGACTGGCTAATCTGCCTTTGCACTTTAATGCATCTCAGTAAATCTGGTTTATTGTCTATAAACTGGGGTAGTGAATAATGAGATGGTGGGGCACGGGTGTGGCAAGTGGAGATGATTCACAGCAAACGCTGTTCAATGCATGAATTAAAAGTTCTCGGAAATGAACTTCTAAATCTCATATCTTAGGTAATGAACTGCTCCCCACCACCTTTTCCTCATGGTCCCCGGGATTGAAGTGAAGCCACAAGCTTCAATCTGCACAAAAGAGTGTCCACCAACTGGTACACGTCTATTGGTACTGCCAATTGTACAAAAGCAGAGTTGCTGTGAGAATTGGTGCACCTCTAAAGCAGGTCCAACCGTACTGCCATTCGCACATAATCTTGCAGAACGGCATTCATTCAGGCCTGCAGCAAATGGTGAACTGCAATTGTATGGTGAGCCCAAATATATGCGTATTACCTGAATTACTGAGTGATCTCAGCCTGGATTACTAGTCTCTTTAAATGCATCAAGTGCAACTTGCAATGGAGTGGAGGACTTCCGGAAATTCGGGGTGACTGTCAACCTGAAATGTGATACGGCACACAACAGGGCACCAACTTTCCCCACCACCTGACTGATGCATGCGGCTCACACCACTCAGAAGAGACTCCACCTCGTGGCAGTGCTAATTTAGATATTCATTCTGGGTGCGCATTCATGAGTATGCCAAAGCCAACATGTGGGATCACATACCCTATGTTTTTTTTGCATACACACATTACACATTATAGTCCGCTTACTCATGCAAACATTCATAAATGAGGACCCAGAACTGTTCTTACCCAGAACGGAGTTGACCAATGGAATTAAACAGCCGGTTCAAAGAGGGGTATTGAAATGAAAGTCAAGGGGCCACAAGTGATCCAGTGATGAAAATGCATGCAATTCAACCCACAGGTCGCTTGGCTATTTCCAAACATCATATTTATTCCTGAAATTCTCATCCTCTCATACATCCTCCTGAGAGCCGAGGATCGAAAAACCACAGGGTCAAAGAAGGTGAAGCTCAGCCTGGAAAAGTTAATTTGAGGAGATTGTCCAGGAAATTCTTGGCACTCCACATAAATGATGCAAGAATCCTCTTCATTTTTTAATATTTTACTAACTAGGTGATGCTGGCAAATACATGTCCTCATACTGCACAGAACATTGAGTCATAACTGCCTCTATATCAGGGGTGTCTAACTCAATGATGCAATGTGCCAAAATTTTAGGAACCGACCAAATTGCGGGTGAACAAAATTCATCCATTTTAACAGCGTGGAAGTGGTACTCTTTCGTAGAGCAAAGCAGTTTCCAACAGTGACCAACTCAATTATTGAGGGCTAATTTTAGCCCAAAAAGCTTCTTAAAGGTAAACTTCAAAATGCATCAATGGTCCTCTTTCACCAATTTTAAGATTACATGTTCAGATATTTCCAATATATCAGTTTGGCAGAAAAAGCAGCGTTTTTGGGCCGTTTTCCAGTGTTTTTTTATTCAAATTCAAAATCAGTCACATATTAATTTCTACTTTTCTGTGTGTGTGTTGCTGGTTATCAAATTATTTTTGCAAGTTATTCAGTCTGTTCAACTTAATACATTATTCTGTATAAGAATGTATACCATCCATTTTTTCTCACGGAAGGTTTGCAAACAAATTTATATATCCACAATGTCATTTTTTTGAATGCCAAAGCCAAATATCAAGCCAGAATATCATCCCAATTTCGGTTATCAGTTATTATATCTTTCCTAAACCACTGGATATTGAGAACATATAATTCGACCCCTAGTCCTTATTTCACACAGACACAATTTCATTCTAAAATGAAACTGACAGAACAGTCCTGCGCCACGTCCTACACCACAAGTCCGTCTATCACCACCTTGACTGGCATCGGAAAACCCTAGTCACTGTTGACTTCAGAGGAGATAAAGCCTTCCAGCATTTGTGTTGTGGTGGACCAGCAATTCATTTCCACAGGGAAGTACCTCTAATGTTTGAAAGCCTTTTCCCTCGGACAGAATTATTCCGACCACGATGTTTGTGTCCTCTGTATGAACATGCAGTTGTTTTTCAGTGCCACTGAGAGGCATCACCGCAGCAATTTTGTGACTGAAGAAAGTCCAGGTAAGGTGAGTGCAGGTAACTGTACCTTTCAGGTCTACACCACAATTGGACATCATTTATGACTGTACGTTCAGTGGGGAAAAACAAGACTCTCTATCTTTTTGACCCACCATCTGACTGATCTCTAAACCTGGCCAATGCTGCTTGCATCACATAAAGTGAGGCTAAAGCCCCGCACTCCAACCTTCACCCTCTCTCACGTTGCTATAGGTGCTCACGCTTGATCCTCGGGCGAAATCTGCCTCCTCCGACTCCTCCTCCCTCCGCACTCCATCCATTCCATCTCCAAAGTACTTTACTCCCCTCCATTACACTAATACGGCTAATCACCCCAGCGACTGATGCAGCCACAGGCCCGCTAGAACACGCCAGTGAAGGGGAGATCAATGGACGACATCAAAGCGGAAGGAGCGCACCAAGCATACGAGCACGGGGCCTGAGAGATAACGCTGCAGTATTTCCTTACATTTTTCATGAGATTGCCCGCTACTCCTCTGTTCCTGGCCCGGGTTGTTGAGTGCGTTTAATGAGCAGGGCAACACCAGATCGGAATGCTGACGGCGACATCCAACAGCTTGAAAGCACACGCGTGTTGACATGACTACCCACACGTATGAGCAGGGATGCTCGCGCCAAGTTAGCTTGACGCACACAAACCTGCAAACAGCCGACGCATGCCTCGGTCGTGCACTTATTTCTACAGCTCCATTAGTGGTTCATGCATAATTGATACGCGGCTAATTAGTGGATAGTTTGCTGGTGCTAAAGTAATGTTGAGGGAAGAGTGAGGAGGTGCGAGGATAGCGACTCACTCCTTCCTAGAGGCCAAACAGTATTAAGGTGAGAGGATGTGAAGAAGCCTTTCCACTCCATTTAAATAAGAATGAGAAGATAACATCAATGTTTAAGCTTTTGCATCGCAGCTCGCAGCAGTGGGAATGAAAACACATCAAGAAAATGGTTTGGAGGTTGACCTTTGATCATGATTTGTGACTGGAATGACCCGCAAAAGCAACATGAGACATGGTTGACATTTGCTGTACTATTGGGGAGATGGAATAAAATTAGACCCTACGATCACTCACATGACACAGGAAGACGACACCAGCAGCTTTATAGGGAGAAGAAAATCCGGTTTATGGTGTTTTTTTTACGCTCACAGATGAAGCAAAGGGACACCTCCGTCTAGACAGCTCATCACATCCCAGCCAAATCAACCTTAAGTGAGTCAACAGGTGGTTTATGTGGCGCGAACTGCACTCTCAATCAATTATACCCGTCTGCCCGACAACACGCCAAACCTAAAAGCTCTGAGTGTGTTTTTCCCACTCCCACTCAGCAAAGTCTGAAGCCTTCAAAACAGCGTTCATCATAAGTCAGCAGGAATTTGCAGGGTGAAAGGATGTTTCCAGGACAATCAAAAGCTTCTGCATTCCATAGGCGACGTTTATTGGGTATGATTTAGCACCTATGAAAAGTGGCACAGCTCATATGCATATACACACACTTGAGGCAAGAATGACGGACGCCTCGGCTAGCACATAGCAATGGGTAGCAATAAGGAGCAAGAAAATTAGGTCTGAATCCAAGTGAGCCTATCACAATCCACCTTTAATGTAATGCAACCAGGGATGAACGGTTTTGGGGGAATAAATTGAATTGCAATTTTTTTTTTATTTCGGGTGGGTGTGTGCCTGCAATCACTAAGCACAAGTAATACATCATTTGTTAGTATGACCAACATCATCTAATACAATCAACATGTAAAAACTAGGCCTACATATTATGAAAAACGGTAGGAGATGATGCCTACATTAATATGAATAGTATATCCTTATTTAACTATTGAAACATAAAAAGAACAATTTTTAATCACTGGACAACAACATTGTAATGCAGTATCATTATCACTTGCTTAAATAAAATCAGAGAAAGGAGCAAAGCACCTGAAAAGTAAATAATATAAATCTTCACACCCTTTAAATAGCTGCTGGATCCCAGCGGTGCACTGTGGTAAGCCTTTTTTTTTTTTTTTTTTACAGATATAACACATGTGAAAGCTCACTTTTATGATGCAACTCCTAAAATGTGAAAACTTCACATTTACTGTATGAAACAAACACTTTCATGCCACATTTATTGTTGTTTATTTACACATATGAATCAACATTATGTAAATTGCCTTTTGTTATTTTAACGATCCCCACACTTGACGCCCTGAATCACACACCGTCTGCTGCTTTTTCTATTTTAGCCCCTCAGCGTGAATCATTGTCAACATTCAGCTGCTTGCAATGCGAGGAGAACTGTCAGATGAATGTGACAAAATAACCTGCCTTTTCTCCCCCGACACAACACACCAGGCTGAACCTGCTGGCGTTTGTCAAAAATAGACGCTGCTCATTTAAATAATTTGGATTTTATAACTCCATTCCAGAGACGGAAACCTTTGTCAATGTGAATAGCTCAGGTAAGCGCATGCTGTTGCAAGCTAGCCGAGGAAATTAACATTGAAATTAAGTGAATGTTACTAATCTCTGTCAATATTTCAAGCAGGGCCAGTCCAGCTTATCAAACTCAAAACCATAGTTATACGCCACAATATCTGACATCGGTGACACCATAAAATAAGTACAAACTGTTGCCTTTATGGTCGAGGAGTGCCCCAACCCAAACGGCCCGACAATTGTGGCCAATGAAACGCAACTGTTGCACAAGATGTGAGGTGAGACTTTATTAGAAAAAGAGTGGGAGCGAAGCGACTGATGGAGCGCCTTCACTCAGCCAAGCTTTTTTTTTAATTACTTTTCAGTGAAGTTGCAGGTTCACTGAAGTCTGCATATTCTCCCAGACTTTGCGTGGGTTTATTCTGGGCACTCTGATTTCCTCCCACAGTCCAAAAACATACAGAGGTTAATTGTGTGCACGACATAGTGTCAATGGTTGTTTGTCTCTGTGTGTCTAGGGATGGGCTGGCGACCGGTCCCTTGCCTCTCGTCCAAAGTAACTGGGACAGTCTACCCCTTTCACACCCATATGTGGTAGAAGATGCATGAATGAATTCAGTGAATCTACCTTGGAAAACAATGGAGAAAATCACTCATTCCTTAGAATGAGTGATTTCTGCAGGCCCTAAATATTGGCCACCACCTTTGCTAGACCAATGTTTGACTACTCCTGCATGTCATCGAGGGAATATTAGGCAGGGAAATAAAAGGAAAATCACCTTTCTCAACCAAACTGACCTCACAACTTACATATTTTTTGGTATCTGTGACATGTTTTCTGTTTACTATTATCAGAGAAATTCATGTGCTGCTGAAATACTGGCAGGTCAGCCACCGAACCCCAGCTCAGTCTTCGCCAGCTCATCTGCGACCTCCCAATACCTTTTGCTGAGTGAAAACATTTTCACAACAACGCCTGAGGAGTTTAAAAGTCAGCCAGTAGATTCTGTTCACAGGACAGCAGAAATATTTCACTCACAGCTAGAGGAGATGCAGAAGTTGCTTCAAACTCAGCTTTTGTTCCAGCTGAGAAACATCCAAAAATCACTCTCCTAAGTTGAAACAATTATTTTCATACTCCGGATACATGACCTACTTCTTCCCCTCGTTCCGATGTGCACATCTCACTAGTGCATCAGTGACACCTTTGTGTTGCTGTGTGTGGGTGTGTGTCACCTGTAGATTGATATTCTCCCTTGTTGAGCCAGAACAAGTGTACGCATGCTGATCTTGTTTCTCAGTGTTCCCGGGGGGTAAGTCGCTGCGTAAAGGACGCTCTTGAGAATAACTTGCACACACATTCCTACACACATGCAGCATTCAAACAGAAGTTCAGTTGCTGCCGTCAAAGCGGCACAAGCCACCCGTCGCTGCTCATTTATTGAATATCGTTCAAACGAAGAGAAGAAATGGAAGTAATGAAGAACAATATTATTTTTAGTCTTTTTCTAATCTCTTTATAATCAACATCACTTATGCGAGGACATTGACGCAACATATTATATCAAGCTCTTACAGTGTGTGAACATTTTTTTCTTTATTAGATTTTCTTCAGTTATACCGATTTCATTTTGCTGCAATAATTTATTTACAAACTATTTTTTGTCTATTCTTTCATACTCCTTGTGTGTCCGTGTTCATCATAATTAGGTAGGAAAAAGACTCTTAAAGGTAAAAATCTTGACAGCACCTGGGTCAGTCGGAAAAAAATAGTGTGGGTGCCTTAAGGTGGCTTTGACTGGGAAGTTCAGCAAAAATATGACACAAAAATAAAATTGGAATGAAAAAAATCAAAATGTACAATTTAGATTAAAATCCACACAATATTTCCTCACGCTCCTTTTTGAACTGCTGCCGTGGGTGGACTGGATTCTATCTCTTCCACCGGGGACAACCTGGTCAGGTCTCCTGTCCATGCCGAAAACTGTACATCAGCTACAATATGGAAATTTAGTTCAGCTAGCAAAAAATGTTTGAACATTTTAATAGTGACACACTGAGAGACAGCAGTCGCAGAGCACAGCATGCCAGCACAGTGACAGTGCAATACGTGATGAGACTAGCTGCTGCCTCACTGCACGTCTCTTCAGTGTTTGAACTGCAAATGTGAAAATTATTTTAAAGTGACAAAGTGAAATGGAACTTAAGTACAAATCACTGAATGAATATAACAGCTTAAATAAGCTTTGTATTTCACAGGATGACAGGTGATGCTCAGGTGACTGCAGGTCACTGACTCACACACTGACACATTTCAATGAACCTCTGTCAGTGGGCAGATTTTTTTATTTATTTATTTTTTTTTTTGCCAGATGTCTTTTTATCCCATGGTCACTTTTTTCCTCAATAAAATCCAGCTCCTAAGTAGAGAGAGTTGATACTGTTTCTGTTGCTAAAAAGCCTTTTAAAATGAGTAGAACCAAACTGTTTCATGTGGTGCTCCTTTTACATATTTAATATTGTAGCTTCAACTTATTCTTAATTCTCTTATCATCATTTAAAAAACACTACATTCTTTGTCTACTTTCTCTCTTAGAAACGTGTTTTTCTTCCATTAATAATTACTTCACTGGAAATCAGCGCGTCCTAAGGGGCAGCAGAAACACAAAAAATTGAATTAATGAATTAATAATAATAATCTTGCGTGATGCCCAAAAGCAGTCCAGAGCATGTGTCACACGACACAGCAATTTCTTTTCAATTTGCAGGTTGCATTTCTTTCTCGCTAGTGTAACCCAAATTAATTTAAAAGGGTAATTAATGTGTAATAAGGTTAATTGAGTTGTTCTTGCTAGTGACATTAGACGACACCGTCAGTAATGCTTAATTTAGTTCTCACCAGAGCTTCACAGCGAGAGCGAAAACCAGGGAGTGATTTAAGTGTTCTGCTTGTGGTGTCGGAGGATTGGACCACGGCAGTGACGTGAGCCATTTCTGAATTATAAAACAAAGTTTGCATTCATTGCTGAGGGTGTTTGCAGTTGGCATGTTTCATCTTTTTGAACTCGCCTCTAGATGTGGCTGTGCTTTTTGCCGAGGTCTAAGTGATTTCTAGCCTCCCCTTAATCTGGAATTCCTTATGTTAATGAGGATTCTTGATTAAATATTGAAGAGTTAATGAGCAAAAATAATCAGTTTTCAGAGGACAAATTAAATCTCCTTTTAGCGATGCCCCTCTCTCGCTCTCTCACTCTCACTCAGCTTCTTTCACCGGTCCCTGACAGTCCAAACCTGCAGACAGGAGAGCAGTATGAACTCCACAGGGACTCCATTACTTTATTCCCTGATTGACTGTTACAAATGGAGGAATGGCGAGAACAAAATGTCTATCTGTGCCGGGAGAAAAGGACACCAGTGAGCCGGGGATGAACTGAAGCGGCAGTTATGACCTCATAAATAACAAGCAGACAGAACTTGTGGAACCAAAACTATGCTAGTTCAAACAGGCAGGTGTTGGTGTGCATCGTGATGGTTTTGGCAGGAAGACTGGTGGGGAATGACGTCAGGTGGCTGAACTCGTGGCTCAAGGGTGACTATTCTCATACTCTGTTAACCTCACGACAGCAACACAGCAGTCGAACCTCTGACCAGTGTTCAACCTGTAGTCTGGAATACAGACAAAACAATACAGGTCCAAAACCCGTGGCTCCTTCAATGCTCAGTGGGTATGCGACAAGGTTGTCAAACTGGACCTCAAAGGGCCACAGTGGGTGCAGGTTTGGGTTCCAACCCAACATACACACATAGGTCTACCAATCAGGTGTCAGCTGAAACAATCAGCACCAGACAAACAATTGGTCACAGTCTTAAAACTTGGTGGAAAAACTCGATTGGTTGGAACAAAAACCTGTACCCACAGCAGCCCATTTGTGGATCAGTTTGAGACCCCTGTTATGTGATACTATTGTGATACAATAGCAGAGTAAGCATTCAGTTTTAGCTCTTTTTAATCCAGACGTGTTTGTACTGTGCACCGAACTGAAGGTGCCAACAAGAATATATCAACAAAGGAATTCCAATTCCTCCCTTCATCCTCAATCCTTAACCCTAACGCTCAAGTATCAATCTTAAGACTTAGCCCTAAGATAATACAAAGCTTTTCGTAATTACATCTCCAATAACAAAGAAGACACCTACATTTCTTTGCTGCTTTGCACGCCATTTTTTATTGGCTGAAAATACTGTCTTTTTCTCAATCCTAGGGTAGGTGCAGGTGAATCTCAAAATTAAAGAAGATACTTTCCTCAGGCTTGCTCCTCAACAAAACTTCCTGACAGCCCTTGCTCCTAGATGGAGAGCACATTTTTCGAGGTCGAAGATTAAGGAATCAATTGGAATCCGCCCTAAATATCAACGCTTTGTCATTACCGTACAAGCTAAAATGACAGGTTACAATCTAAATAAATTGAAATGGGAAATAAATAAGTCAGCAGCAGTGTGAAGGTCAGGATAATCTCTGCTGTCTTCATGTAAATAAACCACTTTTTCCTCAGACACTGTCAATTCACAGTAGAAGTTAGCGTCTCTGTAAAGTGTTTATTTCCACCTGAGCGATCGTGATCATGTTCCCACTAGGACAAGCTGTCAGCCCCCATCTGTCATGACGTGCTGCTGTAATTGTGGCGACTCTTTTTAAATGCACAGCAGGATTCCGGTAACCATTGATTTAACACTTTCAGCGTCTCGTCCCATCGGGCCTGACCTTTGACGATATCAACCGCGATTAACTTTTGCTGGCCACGTAAAAGAAAGCTAATTACATTCCAGGGTCTGCAAAAAGTTTTTTATTTTTTTAAGGAATAATGTTGAAGCCAATTGCATTAAATGTGAAACAGACAGTGAAAGTGGCAGTTTTGATGTTATTTTACATTTCTTCAGAATGACCACAAAAAGGTTTGGTTTTAAAGAATCCTGCGTCAAAAAGATGAAGAATATGTGGATAAAATAACAAAATAGTTCCTGTTCTCTTTGGGACCGGGTCGAGGAGAACATCCAGTGTTGTGTGAGGTGGACCCCAAAATGTCAATATTTTAAATTTTAGGTTCAAAACATGGATTGTGTGAAATAGAATGATCCATGTCAAAGGCATCTCCCCTCACAAAATGATAGCTCTTCCAGTTTGACCCTGAATCATGAAATAGAGGCGGCGTCTGTTCCCTCATCGCTCAGCTGAGCAGTGTTCACCACACGAGACGGATGGCTCACTTACAGTAGTCTTACGCGGGTTCAGGTTAAACCGCCTCATCACTGACTTGACCGGAACATTCTTCACTGTCTGCCTCCTCACAGAATGAGAATGTGTTGGGATTGGACAGCATGAACAGTTTTGCTTCACAACAGATGCCTGGGAAGATAGCAAGACTCGCTCCATCTGCTCTGACAAATGTACTGCAATGACAAACGTCCGAGGATGTGAGGGAGTGAGTGTTGTCTAAATGAACACTAAAATCCAAAATCAGCCATGAATCACCATGAGTGTTTCTCAATCTGGCACAAGAAACTGCACAGTTGCTCATTTCTTCTTGGGAGAGAAGCACAGTATTGACACGCAAGCTGCACAATTTGCTTCTTGTCTCAATACATTTAAAACAACAACCTTGCACATGCATTGTCATTTTTAACTTTCATTTCATTTCTTTTACACCATCCTACATATACGCAATCCAAGATGTTCCCAAATACAAACAGGAAGTAGAAGCTTGGAATCAATGGAATATGCAGAAAGAAACAACGCAGGGAATTTGTCTTCCCTTTTCATACATATTTCTAGTTGTTTAAAGTATATATAGTTATTTATATCTGGACAAGGCAGGCATTAGAAGAGCTTTTGGATGTTGAGGGAAAGTACAGGAACGCTGCTGTGCTTCTGAAGAGGTGACACATTAATACTAACCAGCTGCAAGGGACCATTATTATTAAACGGCATTGTTTATTCAGCTCATTGTTTGTTAATTAATAGCTGACTTGCTCTATATCCATGTTAAGAAAACAACATCATTATATTCACAGTCTGAGGGTTGGTTTTTTCGAGCATACAGTCCCTGAAGTGGCCCCCTGCAGATATCCCCGGCCCATCACTGAGGCTTGAGCTTTTAAAACTTTTTGGCTTGTCCTGCGTACCACAGCGAATCTGTTCCAAAGAACAGCGAACTGACGGGACGCACAAAAAGCCACACACAGATTTGAAGCCGCTAGTCTATTCTGAGCCACACTCCAGCGCACTGTCGCTGCAATAAAAGTAGAGAAATGTTTGACATATTATATTTTTGTGTCTCTGTGAAACGCAAAGCAGCCGATGCTTTTATCGTGATCCATTTCTGCTGGCTGCCTGCAAACATCACAGAGGGTGAATATTAAAAATGTGTCAGTTACAAGTTTGAGGCGCTTGCACGGAGGATGTGCGCTGCAGTTGCCCACCCCCAGACTTCCCCATTCTTCCCAAATCTGAGAGAATACAGAGTTTACTTTAAGTAGGTCAGTGTTTCTTTTGCCTCCTGCTCTGAGATTTAGAAGTGATGAACTTTGGAGATGAGAAACGGACGATGAGAATGAATTTATTATCCTTCTCTCTTCGTCGGACTGTAATCCTGATATTTACATAAGACGGACATAAGTGTTTTATTGGATATATATATTTAAATAACTGTGAAGTGTGAGAAAGCTCTGCCTCAAAACAACCAAAGCTTTTGTTCTGAATACACGTTCAATTAGCACATAACTGAAACTGGTAATTCAGACAGGGAGAATAAATCTCGCATGCACGTGTTTTCACCACTGTGTGTCACATAACCAGACTTTTGGATGGAATTGAATGGATTGGAGGTGGGGCTTTGGACGCCCTGTTTCAGAATCCTAGCTAAAAGCCTGATGCTTAGTACCAGACATGCTCACTTATTCAATCACAACACTTGTCCACACATTTTCACTTAAACACACTCGTCCCCTCCCAAGCTGGTCCGTTTCTTATGCACACAACCTTGTCTGCACACTTGCTCACTCTCAGTTGCTCCCACTTGTTTACAAACCCTTTCTCCCAAACAGATGACATAAGCGGCTCTTTAGACTTATTTGGTTCTCAGTTACCATTTCATATGTGCTTGACCACACAACTGACCGACACCCTCATTGCTGCCACAGTCTCACACAAGCACGACCCACAATTCAACGCTCACAATCACCAACACACATTTTCGAGCTGCAATTGACCTACCTATACACATTTCGACCCACTCAAACTTGTTTGCTCACTCACATGACAGTTGTTTCCAAAAAGTTGCTCTCACTCAGTCACACGAGTCTGCACACATGGTCACTGTCATTTGCTGACTCGCTCATGCTTGTCTGCACAGTCATTCTCTTCATACAAACCCAACCCCGGACAAACTTGCTCTCACAAGCTCCCAGCACTTGCCTTTACACCCACTTGGTTCTCAGTTAGTTTCTCAAATGTGTTCGACTCCAAGATCATTGATCTCACTTTCTCACTCGCACCACCACACATTTACTTGCTGTCGATATCTTAATTATGTACATTTGTCCCCACTCTTGTTCCACACTCACTCACACTTGTTTGCACACTTGTTTTTCCCACACAAATGCCTACCCCAACAGTTTTCCATTTACTCAAGATACCTATTGCTGAACTCTTATTACACAGTGACACATGCTTGTCTGACACTTGCTCCCTCTCCCAAGCTTGTTCACACACTTGCTTTCCGACTCGTATACTCACACACCTCCTTGATCTCACTCAATCATGCTTGTCCACACACGTGGTCAAACTCACTCACCCACGCTTGTTTGCACACTTGCACCATGGCTTTCTCACATACAAATGCATGGCCCCACAAACTTGCCTACACACCACTTGTCTTCATGCTAATTTGGTTCTCAGCTACTCTCTTGCATGTGCACATTCACTCACTGCTCTGTAGCTGACAGCACATTCATCCTCACTCTTATTTACTCATGCTATACATTGATCCAATTCGCCCACACACTTGCGTGCTCCATCCTAAGAGCAGATCATTTTAAAACTGACTTGAGTGGAGAAATATTTTAACACGCAAGTAAATTATTATTTTTTTAATTGCTCATGAAAAGTGAGTTAGGCAAATTCTCTGTTGACATTGGCTCAGTGAGCTCCACAGGAATCCCTCATGAACATTGTGATTTTCAGCTAGAGGAGTAGGTTCTACATCTCCCCTCCGTCTGCTCACTAAATGTAAGAGAGGTGTGGTATGCATGTCACCACACCTCCGCGTAGCGTCCGTGAAATGTTTGAACATTTCAAGAGCAGCAACACGAGCTGAATTAGGATCTATTAATCAAAGGCAATGAATATGCAACGGAGGCGGCTGCTGTGCGGCTGTCTGGCTAACAAGGCCACATCCTGCCGCGTCCCTGTGAGGGGGAGATACATCTTCTTCACTGGACACAGCTCCCAGCAGCAGGCGTATGTGCTGTCGCTTCCTGTTAGCCATCTCTTCTACTTCTGCTGCTTAACTTTCCCTGGTGAGGAGAAGGCTCATTCTCTCATTTCTACCGCCATCACTTTATTCACTGCAAATACTAGTCAGTAGAATTTTCAAAAGGAGAAGATAAATAAAGACGTACGGAAGTGTCCTCCGGTTGTTCAGTGATTCACTCCAATCTTAACTGTACCAGCCAGTTATTCAAGAGTGCGTGGGGACACTAGCTCAGTTCTCAATAACATAATCTCCACCCCAGTATGTGATTGTCCTGCCCGTGTTGGACTCAAGCAAACGTAGAGCAACACATCTCTCCTGGTCTCTGCTGCTTCCCAACCTTGTGACAGATGAAGGACGTTGGAGGGTAAGTCCAAGCGCATGATGTCATCAGCAAAAAGCACTAAAGGATTCATCCGCCGTCCTCAGATAGGCGATAACGATGAGACGAAAGGAGATTTTTAAATATCGCCTGACTCACTTGCTCTCCCAACTACCTCACCCCCGCCCCATCTAAAAAGCATTTTAAAACCGTCTCTAAAAACACTTTGTAAACGTTCCGACAATCATTTTTAGATCTCAAGCTGCAACCTTTGACCGTGACTGTCTGGCCCCGCATGGAAAACAGCAGAATTCAAAAGAAGTAATTGTCAAAATGAGCTCTAAAAGGCCCATTATTCTTTTAAATTCACATCAAAAGTGCTGCTTTTGTTACAGGCTGTTACCGTTCTGAAACAGGTTGTCAGTGGTGGGGCCCTGTCTTTCACTTCTTTGCATGAACAAAAGATTTCACTTGTTTACCAAATTAGAAATCAGCAGTTGCTCTACTCAAAACACATTTTCACCATCATTTCTTACCACCAATCTTTTCCACTTGCAACACGCAGCTTATATCTCACTCTCTGAGCTGAATGTATAGGAGGTGGTCTGACATCATATCAAGCTCTGTTGCAGTCCTTCCTGCAGGCTTCATCGTGCAGATGATGCCTTTGTGGACAGCAGTGACCTTTCTGGCCCTAATGTGCTGCTTGTCCAGACAGATAACAGTCACCCCATGTCGGCCACGGCATCACAAACCATCATGTGATAAAAAGCTAGCTTCAGCTTTTCATCATATAACTACAAGCATCACTCAGGAAAGTGACACCATTATTACATTGCATCTGCATTCAGCCACTATGCAGTAATTGTATTTAGAAAAATCAGCCATTTGGAGAGTTTGGCTTCCTTCTTTAGTAAGAGTACAACATCCAATGAAATCAAATATTAATTCTAGATTAAAGTAGTTTTAAGATAAGATTTGCTTGACAGTTAGTGACTTCACTTTTTTTTGTTTTTAATGTATGCTGATGCTTTGTGGACGTTGTGCATCTTTAATGTCTTTGACAGGTGGTATGTGTCACTGTCTGTTGACATTGGCTGCTCCAATTTAAGACCCAGGGATGACTAAACTCTTCGCGACAAAATGTGTCTCTATCAATGGATGTTTTGGTTATTGTATAATGTGGTGCACCTGGAACTGGTTGTCTGGAAAATGTTCTCAGCAAAAGAAACTGTACACATTATTTATTTGAAATACATTTTAGCTTGAACATTGGTGTGTTTATTTTTTATTTTTTTTCCCAATATCATTGTCCTGTGCGTTTTATCGATATATTTGACGTTAAATATTCCGAGTGCAATGAGCTCAAAGGGACAGCAGATGGCAGGAGCACTGTTGAGTTCCTTGAAAACTGTTAAGAGGCCAGTCGGCAGGGAATGAATGACAAAAACATCAAAGCGCTTGCAAATTCATATTTTTTCATGATAGTCACAAGATGCTTTATTACAGTCATTGGATTGTGTGCTATGCTTTTCACAGTTTTAACTGGAGCAGGTCATGTGACCAGATTTGCCGATTTATATACTAGGACATTAGGTATAATAGGAATAGGTCCAGGCTACTATCCCAGGATGATAGGATGGTACCACCTTCCTCGCTTCACACATTCAAACCTTTCAAATGAAGAATTTGAGGCCACTTTCAACCATATATGAAACACAACATTCTGTTCTATTTCGTGGTACGACAACAAATACATTGTGATTGGCTTTTTTTTTTTTTCGTTTTTACACGTGATCGAACAAAAATCAATATAGAACATTTGCAAATCCAGACAAACCTAGAGAACAAATTTGAATCTAATTTCCAACCAACTCTGAAAGTTTCATTGATATACATTTGTCTGTTCAAGAGCCATTCTGTTCACGAACAGAGAGTGAAGGGAACCTACTTAAGGAAAAGTTAATAGATAAATTCCCCCAGTCGTACCGCAGCCAGCCACTCTCTCCCTGCCACACACAAATAACGTTGCTTAACTGGCTCAAGTGTGAAATGCACACACAATGCTTTGGTCTCGATCCTAAATCTCACCACAATATTCTGCCTCTGAACTGGATCTAAGGCTCCATGCTTCTGTCTGCAGTGGTGCCAAGGTTGTGCTAGCAGGTTCCATGAATATGCACATCTGGATCTGATGCATCTAAACCCGGCGGTGATTTACAGTGTCTGTGCCCAGCACATGGAGCGAAAACCTGCTGGAAAACAGTCGCCTGCCAAATTTCAGTAGTGGGAACCTGCGTGGACCTGTAAACGAAGGCTGCTGACTGATGTGTTTTGGGCATGTGATGTTTGGCAACCTGCTTTCTGTTTTGGCTTCATGGCACCTGATGTAGAAAAACAAGATTCACACAGGGAAGAACAGCTTACTCAAGTTGTTTACTAAATATATCAAGTTCTATTCTGACGGTTTTACTTGATAGCAACGTCTTTTCCAGCTTCTAAGCTCACTGGTGGAGTCACTGACTCATGCCCCAGTGAAACGGCTAACTCAGATGACTCAGCCAAAAGGGGTTGAAACATGGTGAGTCACTAAACTCCACAAGATGTTTCGGCACCTCCCGCTCACTCACATTACTGAGGGACACCCTGGACAGCTGCCCAGTCCATTATAAGGGATGTATTAGACATATTAGACCCACATACAAGTGAGAGCCATAATCAATCTCAGCACGTTTCAGGTCTGAGAAAAACCAGAGCACCCTGAGGAAACTCAAGTCAACATGGGATGAACACACAAAGCCCAGAGAGGGACCCAGTGGATGCATGGTGTCATGGTCCTGTTGACCTCAGTGCTAAAGATGATAATTATAATCCTGTGTTCCAACATGTGGTAATGTACATGTAGTAGGGCAACAACACTGAGTGAGAAAAGGTCAGTAAAAAAATAAAAAATAAATAAAATAATTGTTTGAAGTATGAGCATTGGCGGAAAATGTATGTATGTAAAATGTATGGGACATGAATTTCAACTTTAAGACTTTACCACAGTCTTCACCTTTTACCAGAAGCGTTTTCCTTTGTTACATGTCCAGAATCCTGATCTTTTCCGTCTGAGCTGTTAAGTTGCTGTGTGGGAAGCACACTGCAATGCTACAGACAGATCAAGTTTCATTCTGTTCGACATCTGAATATGGAACAGCAGTTGTCTGAACACTCTCATTCTCAAGTTGAAGCTAGTTCACTTTCTAAACTGATTATTAATATCTGTTTGAAAAGTGGTCAATCCTGAACAGACCTATTGAATGAGAAACAAGTGTCTTCAGCATCGAGTGTTTTATGTGAATTTCCATGCTGTCAACTACAATAAATAAGATCATCTAGAAAGCTGAAGAACACAAATAAATCTGTCCTTCACTGACACCCCCTTGCAACTTCTCTTCCTCAATCCCTTTGTCTTGCATTTTTATCCCTTCAAAACGAAGACTGTTTACCTATTCAGATGGAAAACTGCTGCTGCTAGGTGCTGTAAACCACTCTGCCTCAAGCAGTCAACAGCCTGAAAGCTTCTGTTGATGTCGGCAAGGGTGCCGTCAGTGCTGGCTTCACCAGAGACAACATAACGGCATACGAAACTCCAACTGCAGCTCCAGGACTTGATTTTACTCATAGCTTTTATGGCTACTTTGTACAACATTTGTTGCAGATTGTGTTGTTAGGGAAACAAAAGCTGTCAGTGAAATCAGGACAGACCTCCGCCTTGAGGCTCAATTCCACAATTGCTTTTTACTCTCGACTACTATCCGACATTTGTTTTAGAAATAAAATGGGTGCTGAAAAAAATGATTCACATCCATTTTTTTAATGATTTAAATTGTCCATAGTTCTCTAGAACCTGTACTATTTATTATTTTTCATGTTTTGAAGGGGATGAATTGACATCGTGACATCATATCAAGCACATCTCTCGAAGGTACCATGGATAACTTGCTTTATTTTCAAACACCAATAAAATAGAGCCTGAGTCAAATGTACATCAATAACTCCTAGTTCAGTCGAAAGAGTCGTAGATGTGTTTGTGTGTTCTGCTAACCAGTATTGTTCCTTGGAGATTGTCGACACTGGATTTACACCACTGATGTCAACAGAGGTCTTACAGCGGTCTACAGCTACAGTGGAATTAGTTGGATGTTGGTTATTTAACTCAGCTGCAGCTGCGTTTTCTTCTGTTGTGCCTGAGCCGAGGACTCTGATGTCACAGGCTCTCAGTCACTGAAACAGAATGTGTTCTTATACTCATTATTGCACATATAATGCTTTTGTGTATTTGTAAAGATATATAAAGACCAGATCTCACTCAAACAACCTCTTAGTCACCTGTTATGGTGTGGGGAAAACAGCACTTTGGAGGTAACCTGGCACACCACTCAAATGCAACCGTCTGCTCCTTGTCATGTCATTGCAAAAACAACACGCACAATAATTTAAGTGTTCCCTCAATTTTAATTCAAATAAAAACGAGAAATGGATCATCCACCGCAGAGGTTCCCAAAAAGTAGGTCGCCATCAACCAGCAGATGCAAAAGGCAGATCACCAGACATTAAAAGCATGAATTTGCATTCACGTTCACTGAAGGTCCTTCGTCTGTCACTGTGTGTGCCACTTGCTTTAATGCACTTAATGCTTGAGTCTTTGAAAGGATGATTGTTGGTTAGAAAAGCTATTTCAGGCACTATTTAAAAAGGGAGGGCCAATCGGTCCAACACTTTGTAGGTCAAGGATGTGGACAGCCAAAAGATGATACAACTGTCAGCAACACCAGATTAAAAAACAAAGAAAGCCACCTGGTGAAAATAAAGTGCTAAGATACACTTTATCCCCAAACAGCTGGGAATGAACAAGCATTTGTTTCAAGGAAGGTAAAGTCCTGGAGGACTGCATATAAATCAAGGATCAGCAGCAGGAGTGAGCAGGCGGCCCCTGGGTCTGCCAGGAAAAGCATAAACTTAATTAGGTCCCATCTTACAAGGTGTGTGCATGCGCTGCGAGGCCGGTAATGAAAGCCTAATGTCGCCCGCAAATTGGCCCAACAAGCTGCAGAAAGGGCTCCATGACAGGCCCAACTCAGGGGAAGACGAGGAGAGCCGTGGCCTCATCAACTCATCGATGATGGCGAATTAGATCAAAACATCAGGGCTTTTTGGGAAGCCTGAAATGTCAGGTGAACAGAGACTGCCAGAATCTAGGAGCAAAGTCAAGATGGGAAGCTGCATCTTCCTTCCGAGTTTCTGAGAAAAGTAGGTTAGCAGCTTCAAGACGCTCGACGTAGTGAGCATGACTCACAAGCAACATAGCTCTACAACTATTCCCATAAACCAGATGCTGCTCTGTAAAAACATACAGGCAGTCCGGTCGCCACGGCAACCTCTCCCATTGCTGACATTGAGATCCTCCGCCAGAGATCAGCCAACACTCCATCCATTCATTCCATGATGATAATTACCAGAAATTGTCATCAGTAGTCAGAGAGTAGGAAAATCAGCTCACCAGTCAAAATAACATTCAGTTCAATTGGATCTGTGGCTGTGAGAGCCCGTTTGGATCAGCGCAGAAACAGACATAAGCAAGATTGAACATGTCAGCAGTGAATCCAAAGAATGCCGCCCAGCAACAATTAAGAGGAAAACAGTGCCCTGAAACAGAGCAAAGCAGCTCTGCGCAAAGCAATGCCGGATCGCTGAACATTTTATAAACTCAGGTCCGGCCACAGATGCATAAACAATAATGAAGCAGTTAGCAGTATTCACGGTGGTACAAGACGTTTTTAATGCTAGATGCAGCACTGCAGCATCTTCAGAAACGCAGTTGATTCGTATTGACAGAGAGACAACTGCTCCACCCAGACAAGGCTAAGAATGACATAAGGTCTGTCAAAAACAGGCAGAACTCAGTAGCTTATATTCAGGTGGTCTTCCATTTGTACTTTCTCATGGTGGCGATTCAAACACAGCAACAGGATGCAGGTTTGAGAGTTTGAAGCCAATTTTCCAATGTTCTATTGAACTTTTTTCAGCTTGTAATGTTCCATAAAAGAGGTGTGTTTAAAGCTAGGCCTCAGGGCCATTTGTGGCACATGACCCTTTATCATGTGGCCTGCTAACTACTTCCTGTCTGTCCACGAAGAAGCAAGACTTTGTGTTATTCAAAGCTGAGATATGCGCTACATGTGTTAGACTCCCGAATGTACCGTGCTAACCACTAGGCCTAATGGTGGACAAGTGCTCAGCACTCTCGCCTTGCCTTCTTGCTGAATCAAACACTTGCGGGTTCGATTCCTAGGTCAGACCGGTGGCTTTTCTGCATGGAGCACATGGGTTTCACTTACTACTCCGGTTTCCTCCCACAGTCCAAAGACATGCTCACTAGGTTAATTGGACACTATAAAATTGTCCCCTAGGTGTGTGTGTGCGCCCTGCGATGGTGACCTGGTGACCTGTCCAGGGTGTATTCCTGCCTCTCGCCCAATGACTGCTGGGATAGGCTCCAGCACTCTCCGTAATCCTGAACAGGACTGAAGCGGTGGTTAATTGACAATGTATGTATCTACATTCATTTGAGACAAATGCTCAAATTCCAGGTTGTTTCAGTTTCCCAGAGAGCACATGTCTTCATACGACACAACCTCCTGATTAAAAAAGGCTGAACTAGTTTTTACTAAAGTCTGTTTCGCTTTTGTAACACTCATGTAAATAACAAAATTATAGTAAAACAATTATCATTCACGTCTCAAATGCTTGATCTTTAAAAGACTTGGACACCACTGACTTCAGTGAGTATTATGACATGGCAGCCCTACTCAAACTATGGGGCACACCCCAGAGACATTCCTAAGGGGGCCGCAAAAGACCCCCGTGAGGGCTTTTCTCCGCACAGTGTGTTGAGACGGAGCCAGAGACTCAGCAGTGCTGTCAGAGCAATGGCTCTCACAAGGTACAGCATTGTTGTTAGGAAGTTTCTGCTACCTTTTACTTATCAAAACAGATATCTTTCGTCATCAAAATGTAATGTTGTCTCAGTTTTTTAAAAACCAATACATGGAGTACCAGCGTGGGAAGCCCCATTGATAAAAAAAAAAAAAAAAAAAAGATTTCATCAACAAAACATCAGTCAATAACACGAGACTGACAATAACTGATGAATGACCATCCAACTAATGAGATAAATGGAATCCTAAAACAAGCAACGTGCACATTAAAAAATCATGATGAGAGAAACTTAAATTAGACCAACCGCTGTAGTGTCACTCAAATTCAACAGGCTCGAACCCAACAGAAAGGTTTCGAGCTTTTGCCGTCCATATATATCCCTTTAAAATATGCTTATGAAAGTGTGACAGGGCTGCGGTTGCCATAGAAACAACACCCTTTCTCAATGCGGAACGAAAGGAAAAGGCACTTCCCAGTGCACGCTGGTGACCTCATATGGTAGAGGAGTGCAGCCAACGTGGATTTTTAATTATACTCCAGTGAAGTTGAGTGACGCAGCCAGGTTAATATAGTGAGCCACTTTTGGCAAGATCATGTTCCGAATGCTATACGCGTTTAAGTGAGAGATTCAAGTATAAACAAGACAGAGTTGTGCCTCAGTGGGTGGTTTCTTGGACACGTCAGGTCCACAGTATCCACATTCACAGTGGCATCAAATGATTTCACAGAGAAGTCTCTTATCTATGTATTTCCATGTCACTTATGTAGCTCTCGCTACTTTTTTTTCCCTTCTGCACAGAACTGACGGTTCTTCTCTGAATAAACCAACTCAGTGTAATTAGACTAGAGATGGTCACTGAGCTGTGGCCCTGAAGTGCAGAAGACTAAAGCCAATAGCAGCAACTCAAAATGAAAGAAAACAATAGCCAAAATAGAGCGGATGTGTTGACGTTGAGCAAAATGCATGACATGGAGAAGTTAAGGAGGAGAGGAAGACAACCAGTCAGGCTGATGTGTGGAGCAAAGAAGGAGGTGATGATCAGCAAGCTTCGCTCAGGTGTGACATCCTTTTGTGGCAAAGTAAATAGCAACATGTCAACTGGACAAAAATAATGAATAGATGCGCAGAATTTACTTTCATTCAAGACTTCAGAACAGAAAACGCCTCACTAAGATCTGAGGAAAACACAACTTATCTTCTCACAATTAGGGGTCAGGAAGTTCAGAACACACCAACACTACACTACACAAACCTTATTGCAATGAAAAGAATGCATTGTTGCTTCAAAGCACTGAAGCTAATGCATCTCCCACAAAGGCACCGCCCCGTCAGTGAATAACACATTAATTATCACACCTAGCGGGACATCCCAGCATCGATGGTGGGAAGCATGTCATTTGTGTTTCCACAGAAAATGAAGGCACCTCTAAAAGTGAAGAATTACAAGTCAGGAGAAAGTCAAGACCCAATCACTGGCTGGTGAAGGTCTATTTAAAGCACAAGGAAAGCTTAAGACTCAGGGGCCAAGTCACTTTATATGTCCTGCAAATGCTTTGAATACACATTAAGATTAAATTCAATTTTAATTTAAAGCACAGCTAATTCTAAATCACTGCCATTACATGTTGGGATTCATATTAAAGGAGTCAGTTCCAGACTTTAACAGCTAGCAAATGTTCTATACATACAGTATATATTGGAGTGTAATGTTGTGAAAGTAAAAATTTTTTATGTGAACAAAGAAACTATGAGATTCAAAAAATGCAAATGTGAAAAAAAAAATGATTATATATATAAAAATATATAAAAAAGTGATTATATATATGAAAAATAAATAAAACCATCAAAAAAATGCAACAACCTCATAGGAACCAGATTAATGCAGGCAGTGCGGCCTGTTGGTCGCTAGCTGTAGCATGGCCATCTGCTGTGAAAGAAATGAATGCACGTTTTTAACATTGAACAGGAAGAGAATCTCCAGCCAAAGACTCAAACCATATTTAATAACCAACCGGGTGATGCTCCGACAGCATGAGACATGAACGGATATCAGCACCATGTCCACTTCATCGCCAGGTTTGAGTGAGCGATGGCTCCAGGACGCGCAGCAGAACAGAAAGTGCAGAAACGCTCTTGTCAAAGCAGCTCTATCAATAATAAATGAGAAAAAGATTTTTTTTTTATTGAGGTGAATCCGCCAGCAACTTATACCCCCGAGGGGATTTGTGAGGCTCATCGGAGAAAATGGCTTTCACAGGGAGACAAGGCAAACTTTCTGTTGGTGCGTCAAGCCACTTTCTCATCAGTTTAATTTAAATAAATGATGGTTTAATGGTCAATGATGAAAAGCATCTCTTAATCCATGCAAGACAGTCGAACAGGATCCAGGAGGAATTGCACCATCACCAAAGGAAGGTGGAATTATTTGTCAGATATTTGGTTGCACAATTTTACATTTTTTTTATTGTCATAGAAGCTGTTTTTTGTTTTTTTTACAGTACAGTTTTTTCTACAGTTTCTACATTACGGATAAACTTTTTTTAAACAGTTTATCCCCACTGTAACATGATGCACTCCTGAGTGGTTTTGTTATATATATTCATCAGTGTCTGCTGTTCGCTGAGACGTGTGACGCAGCCTGTCATCGATCCAGCAGTGCATTATGAAGCAAACCTTTTTTCAAAAAAAAAAAAAAAAACATCAGAAGGGACTTGACACTCGAGTGATTCGTTCTGACGCAAATAAATAAATGTGCCACTTTTAATTTTGGCATTCACATGCACCATTTCATTGAAATGAAATGGTGCAGTCATAAGTTCCTTTCAGCAAATGTCTCTTTCAAATGGTTGTTTACGAGTTGGTGGCAAAGTCTTCTTGGCTGTAGGGCCAAACTTTTGATTGCAGTTTCTCAAATGATTCCTCTGAAAGATCCTTCCTCACCTCGCAGGCACAGTGTGGGCTTTCACTTTATTTGATAAAGTAATTTTAATATGCATGAATGACACAGGAAAGTTTGGTGCTTATGCACTTTACAATTTTTATTCATCTAGCTTTCTATTTTTTGTGTTTTTTACTTTGGAGGCGTTTGCTTTTGGGAGAGGGGTTGTTGTTTGTCACACGCATTGCACTTGGTGATGCGTGGCTTGGATGCAGCTGCTCGGCCATGGAAACCCATTCCATGAAGCTTGGGTTAACTTGAAGGCCACATGAAGTTTGGAGCTCTGTAGCAATTGACTGTGCAGAAAGGGGGCAACTTCTTTGTCTCCATCCAGTTTGACACACTTTAATTCAACCACCTCAGCAGAGAAACAGATATTAGTTAACTGACCCGTCTCTGTCAGTTTACATGTCCTACCACTATGTGGCTGAGTGGCTGTTGTTCGCATTTGCAAGTGTGTTCATTGAGGCAATTCCTAATAAGAGATTCGACACACCTGATGATCTCAAACTGCAACACTGCCACCACAGACCTGACACCATCCTGGTCATCTATTCTGTATGTTGTAACCCCAACTTCTCCTTCCCCTGCCTTCCTAACGCCTGGAATCGACCCAAAACTAACTGCCGCACCATACTGCCACCTTCTCAAGTCACGCTGGACGATTGATCATTTGAAACTGCACCTGCTGCTCCACACTACACACCTCAACTGACTGCAAACTCATTGGCAGGAACGCAAGCTCTGCGGCCAGGCTGTCTCCGCAGGCAGACGTCCTGTGCCTCAGGTCAACTCAACATGGACAAGAGGACTTCATTGTTCCTCTCAACACGAATCGGTGGCTGCTCGTCTCCTCCTAATTAGATTTGAGCCCGCAGCTCCTGGAACATCTACTCAAGAAGAGAAGGGACCAATTAGTCTGTCGTCCGCCCCAAAGAGACACAATCACCATCGCGCTGATGTCATTACTGCCGAGTGTCAGTCTCACAACTCTGATCACAAACGTGCCGAAGAGAGAGGCTGAGCTTGTTTGTGACGGTTAAGAGCACCAGAGGAGAGTCTGGGGGAATAAGAGGTGTTTAGGTGGAGGCAAAGTTGCTCCCAGATAAAAGCTTGCAGAATGTGATTTGCAGAATCCATCAACAAGAATTTGTAATAATCCAGCAGACAAACATGGTTTTTTTTGTTTCTTTAAGACCGAGACTGACAGCTACGTTAAGTAACCAGAATGGATGAAAACACCTCTCATAAGAAACAGCATCAGATGAAATAAGGACGGAGGGAAACACTGATCACAACTCAATTCCACTTCATCAGCTGCGGCAAACATCAATTTGCTTCACTGCGATTCCAATCAATAGTCCCTGAAAGTGTAGAGTCAGCAAGAGTCCAGGTATATATTGGAACTACACATGGGCAGTGGTGAACTGCTCATTCAAAGTGTGGTCTGGGGCCCCATTGAGTCCTTCTCCTTTGTTCATCTCGCACTCAACAATGTTTCTGATGTTTTTATGTTGACTGAACCAATAGCTTTACAACACACAGATGGTTGATCATATTCTATATGTTTGGGATTTGGGGGGAGGGGATTTAAGTTAGGTAACTATTTGCCGGGGCGTCTTTTGAAAATTAAACTTTTTGCCTTGCCTTCCTTGCCTTCTTCTGCCGCTTATCTGGGGTCGGGTCGCGGAGGCAGCATTCGGAGCAGGGAAGCCCAAACTTCCCGGTCCGCACAAACCTCCTCCAGCTCTTCCCAGGGGATCCCGAGGCGTTCCCAGGCCAGACTGGGGACATAATCTCTCCAGCGAGTCCTGGGTCTTCCCCGGGGTCTCCTCCCGGTAGGACATGCCCGGAACACCTCCCCAGGGAGGCGTCCAGGGGGCCCAGATGCCCGAGCCACCTCAGCTGGTTCCGCTCGATGTGGAGGAGCAGCGGCTCCACCCCGAGCTCCTCCCGGATGACCGAACTCCTCACCCTATCTCTAAGGGTGCGCCCAGCCACCCTGCGGAGGAAACTCATCTCAGCCGCTTGTATCCGCGATCTCATCCTTTCGGTCATTACCCAAAGCTCATGACCACAGGCGAGAGGTAAGGTGAACTTTTTTTCTTTCTAATTTGAATTGCATCAGAGAATAAGCAAGAAAATGCAGTTTGGATGATTGATTATTCATTTTATTCAGGAGTCAAAATATGCAGCTTCATTCTGACAATAAAAAAGATTTTAGCATTTTAGTATTGATTATGGTTACTTCCATTTAGTAGTCCATAAAATACAATTTGATGTTTGGCTAATTAGTCAACCACATATTTCAAAGGTCCAGTAAGTGAAAGAAACAAAACCTTGGTGCTCAATTGTCCTTCCATTGATTTCACATTTTAAATTCTGTCTATTAGACAGGCAAGGTGTTATGAAAGAGTCTTTTGGCTGCTGGAGAAGCATTTGGGACCTCAAAGAATGACTCAGCAAAACATGGGTAGCCACTTTTGTTTGCAGAATGAATCAAGCTGGACAGTTTGTTCTCCTAATTGATCGATCGCTCACTGTGGCTGTCTGACACTAGACGCTGAAAACAATTCAAGACTTAAAGCTGTTTAGTCTGAGAGAAGTGGGTAAGAGACTTTTTTTTCCATCTTACTCTTGCCTTGTCTTTATGATAAATGTCAACGCAGCACATCGCCTGTCGTCATCTCCTATCTCGCGATCCACGACCTTGGTGCGTCCAAAACCCGCCTCCTGCAACACGCTGATTCTATGTTTAAGGATTAACCTCAGATGCACAGAGAATCCATGAGGCAACAGTACAAGCAATGACTTAGGCGTGACTTGGAATTTCAGTATCATTCAAATCAAAACCAGTGATGTGCGTTAGCATTCAGCCGTTAGCTCTTGTTCCATACAGATGTGGGGGTTGTGGTGTGCTGAAGTCAGTTCGTCTGTACCGTTTCTGAGTTATTCTGCAGCGACCATCAAAGCTTTTCTCTTGACATGTGTTGAATTATTTTATACGCCACTGCAGTCTTTTAATCTTTGGGTTCATTCTGTTTATTTTGGTTTGTTTTGTTTGTGTCGCAGCACAATTACACTAACAATGAGAGGCAAGAAAAGCCCGGTGAGAACTCATTATATTTGGGAAGAGATTTGAACCTTACCTCACAAAACTCTGGCCTTTTTAACTTCATTTGATATCAAGAGGTGATGTCACTTGGCTGCCGCATAACTTGATTGGCTATCTGCCCACAGCAGCCTATTTCACGTGTCTATTCTTCGCACCTGTGCCCTGCATCTCTTCATCTTTTGGCTAATCCAAGACTGGTGGTGGCAGTGAACAAAAGATAACAACATGCTCCTTGTTATCTACCAGTCAGGACTGTTGATATGTTTGCCTCATAATCTATGCTACATACAGCTCCACTGTACCAACCACTGCTAGGCAAAGAAGCTATGAGGCTTATATACTGTACATTGTGCATGTCCTGTGTACACAATGCAGCATTATACATTATGTCATGGTCTGATGCCGTATACAGTGTAATTCTGTGAGTTTGACAGCAGATCGTGCCAAACAGCACAACTACTATCACAAACTATTCTAAATTTGCTGTAAAACACGATTCAACCGAGTGTTAAACCACTCGCTGCTATTCCAAACTTTATTTTGTTTCACGACATGACAACATGTTTTGGTCGTCTGACATTATCTACTGTGTGTGGTAAGGCTCATCACTTTGTCTGGCAATACTCCATGCTCTCCATCGATAAATGTGATAAAGCAGTTGTGTGACATACCTAAGCACTAGACAATGAACAGCAGAACAAAATTAGATTAGATCAGATATTGTGACAATAATTCACAGTTATTTTTTCAGCAGAGGGGCGTCTGGGCATTGTGGAGCCGACCGAAACTGAAAAACTGGAGAAAATGGATGCCCTGTTTTTTCAGCAGGATGCCCATTAGGGATGGGCAATATGAACAAAAAGAAATACCATGACACATCTTGTCATAGACATAACTATCATGATAAATACATTTTCATAGTCCATGTGTTGGACACACTACAGTCTCTCTTGAAAGGGTTATATGACAAAACTTGTGAGTGCAGTCTCCAGCATCATCATTTGTTCATGTCTAAATATAATAAGTGTAGAGATGAGAAATTAAATGTTTCACGTCTCTGGTAGAACCCACCGGCATCTGACAGACAGTTTTATTTAGGGGTTAAATTGAGCCGTCTGTCTGCTGTCCCCAATATATCTCATGTCTCTTGACTTTAGTTTACTGTAACTATGGCCAATCTGGATACATTTCCTAGATGCTTTTCACAATTCTCTCTCCTAAAATGGTTGTTTTTTTATGGGCAGTGAAGATTGAAGATTTCACTAATACTTTGACTGAATCAGAATTTGTTGATGGTCCCTAACTGATGGAGAAGAGGACGCTGCTGCAATAGCCAACTATCTATCAATTTTCTATGTCTTCTATTTTCACTCTGATGATTTCGACCAGCACATCCGCATGTGTTGATGTGAACAAAGGCAGACAACCGCGTCAGAAACCCTATTAGGACCACTCCATCTAATAAAAAAACACTGGTCCAGAGACTCAAAGTTGATCAATGATCAATGATCATATTGTGTACGATACGTTCTCGTCCATCCCTAATACCCTTTATTTCATCAGTGCCAACTCCATAGAATGCTCCAGGGTGAGTTCAACAGATAAATTCAACACTGCAACCTAGGACCATGAAAAAATAAATAAATAAATATATATAAATAGACCGAGTCCATACATTTAACATAAACTGAATTGATATTTTAATTAATTAATGGTACAATTTATTACTTTGTTAATGATGCATATATTTAACTTTGTCTCTACTCAACTCAAAAATAAAAAAAAAAAAGTTTCACATCTTGTTTATGTACATGTAAAGAAGTACTTGATTTATTTAATTTCAAGTAAAATTTGAGATTCAGTTACTGCATATCTGTTTCCAATATTATATTTCAATTGGAGACAGTTTTCCAGAGTTTTAGTATGAAGAGTCATTGCAAATAAATAAACATTGTGTTGGAGAAAACACTATGATCTCCCAATGTTGTCAGCACTTTACTATCAGCTGTTTTTCAAATGTTTGATTTCCACTTTAGCTGTCGAAACACCTCATTATTGGTGTTAAAACGCTTTCAGGTCGGACTGTTTGTTGTTCCTGGAGGTTTTTGGCTTGTTTGTAGATGGAAGCAATTTTTTTCTGGAACCAGTCTTGTGTCTCGGCATTTCTGCTCATGTTGTTTCAGTCCTGTAGGGAGCTTTGGTTTCCACGGCAACAGGCTCACAGAAAGAACACTATTTTTATGTGAAGTTGGGAACACCATTACAGGAATAAAAAAAAGAAAAACAACTCAATGAAATGATAGTTTGGTGGGTGTCTTACATCAGATTACTATGGAACGATCGTTCTTGGGCCTTATTAATTCCGTCTGCTTCAGAATTCATCTGAAAAATACAAATTTTGGCACCATATTTTGGATTTCAGAGCCGCATGCTAGAGAGACTCTGTAATATTCAGCTCTAAGTAAATCTCTTCAAAGAAAGTGTTGCCCAAGCAAAGAGGGTTTTTCAGCTCAACGCAGGCCACTGTACCGGAGCCCAGAAAATCTCCTCTTATGGTATTAAGACGCTAACGTAGTAGCCAGCTACTCGAGGATGTTATCATATCATAAGCAGATTAAGGCCGCAAACATCCTTATGAGCATTTGAGTGTTTGCTGTACCGCTCGCTCAAGAACATCTTCTGTCTCGATGACAACAATCAGTCAGCAGAATGTGATCGGGCGGGAGCTTGATTCCTCCAGACGAGAGAAGAAAAGCCAAATATTGCCTCGCTCACCACTCTTTTTACGTTTCAATAAGGGAAAAACGAGGTTCTGTTCTTTATTCGGCGTGACACTAAGCAGCCGGGACAGAAGCCATCAAAAGTCTCCTGAGCGGCATGGGCCAGGGAGCGGAGGCACAGCACCGAAGTGACAGGTGTTAAGCCCAATCTAGTGATGGCGGAGGTTGGACAAAGCCCCAGGGAAGACTCCTGAATGCATTAAGAGAAGAGCTGACACCAAGATTATTAACTAGTGTTGGTCTGTCAGCAGCTACCACAAATGATTTGTCTGGAAAGAGGAAGCTGATTATTGAGGTTCCCCGAGGGTTTGATTCAATCTACATGTCTGGCTGTGTAGTTAAAAAAAAGCTTAGGTTTCCTCACATTTTGTCAATCGATGCATCTTCTCATGTCATGACAGTGGTAACTCTGACATGACACCAATCCCTTAATCTTGTTTGTTGGAGTCTTTCTGTTGAATTTGTTCTGATATCTGATGTGCACCAGACACTATATGGATCATTTGGTTGCTCACTTGTTCCAAGCAGATATGTCATATGTCAACACACCATTAAGTGTCTCATAGTAGCACCAATGTGTCAGCACTTTTGTTTGTTTGTTTTTAAACACGGGTCTCAAATCACATTCATCCACAGTGGTTTTCAAACTGGGCATCCGGTTACAATCCAGGGGAAAGAATCACTTGTCCTTCATGCTATTCCGAAAAACAACTGCAAAGTTGCACAAAAGCAAGAGAGCTTTCACACTTTTAACTGGCACTGTTTATTCTTGAGCCTCCCCGAAATTTTTTTCACTCAAGGCCTGTCGTGATGGACGACTTCATGAGCAAAGCACAAGTGTTAACGCCCCGCCCACAGTAATGTATGCACACTGACTGACAAGCCGAATGACGTGTTGATGTGTGTCATCCTGTGAATAAGTCCTTCAGAGCTTTGCACATTGCTGTGGAAGGGAAGCTTCTTCACGGCCAAAATGTCGTCATGGATAAATAATATGGGACATATTTCTGACAAACTTCGGAGTACACAGCAGTCACTCCTGACAGATTTCCAGCGTACAAACACACAAAAGTCAACCATCATTGCAAAACCAACTGGAAACACATTCAACCAAGCGATTTCCTCGTTTATGCATAAAAGGGAATTATTCAGAATTTTAAACAAGTGCGTCCTTGCGAAGCTGTTATCATCCTTTTGCTTCCACCAACAACAAACTTTATTTTCAATTAACCTACAATGTCTTGGTGTGGGATGCAATTAACTGCAGCAACTTCTTTTCCAAACACAACACACATTCAGTTTAACTCCATCCAAGCCTCAACAAACTCCCTCCTCCAGTTGAATAATTTAGGGGCTGAAAACTGAGACGTAAACATAAAAGCTGGTTTGAATGCGCGCCCGATAGAAAGCAAGGCTTCGACTAAAAGCAGTGAGATTGACAAAACAAGTGTTTGGAGTGTCAGTTAGAGCGAACTGTTTGTCCTAAATAAGCCCCGCGGCTACTAATATCTCTGAATTATCATGTTTGTGTGTCTGACGTTCATGTAAAAATCAATAGAAATAACATTGCAGAGGTAAACAAATCCATTATGAAAAGCATTTTAATATCACAGAGTGGCATTTTGAGGTCATGGTTAAAGGCATCAATTAGTCACGACACAGTTGTTGCTAGCAGCACACTTTCATACTTGCTTAGGTTGATATGTACAATTGCTAATGCTAACCAACCTGAATCATAAGTTCCAGCTGATTTAAGTTGCTGTTATTTGTGCAATTCTTCATTAATGGAATAACTGATTTGTCTCTTGAATGTAGACATCAGTTGATGCAATGAATCCCAATTGTGTTTCCATTTGTGTAGGGAACCTCTTGTTTTGGATTTGTTTTCACACATAGTTCTGATTCAGAGCATCAAGTAATGCTGACATAAGCTGTGGGCAGTTAATTTGGCGCTCAACGCTTACAAAACATTGTGAATTTGATTCTCGTACTTGACTTCCTCAAAGACGCTACATTTGTACGGACAATCATCTGGACTTGCAGGGGACGGAAAAGTCAAATGCTGTTTTGGTTCCCCCACACACCCATGAGACTCCTCTTATTAGCTCACAAATTGTTCATTATTGGTCATGAGAAACCAGTTAAATCCACAGGAACCTTCTTTACGCAATTTAACTTAACAATCATATCACCGATTCAACTTTTGATTCACAACACTGAATCCGCCATTCATTTTCTTGTTTATGGGGATCAAAATGAAAACATCCAGATTGGGGTTACAAAGCAATATTGTGCAGCCCTGCGAGAGCTAATCTCAAACAAATCCTTGAAAACATTGCGCCTCATCAGCAGCATGAAATGATGCTCAGATCTCAGGCTCAAAAACATTTTCTGGAAAAGAAAAGTCACGTACCTTTGATGTCCACGTCCAAGCAGCAATTTGAAAGAGAGACAGAGAGAAATCAGAATCAGTGTTGCAACGAAAAGGTCACTTGTCAAATCTCAACTTGTCAACTGCAGTCAATAGGACACATTTGATCATCTCCTTCATCCCTGCTGAGTGATCTAAAATCAGTTCCTCCAGGCCCGATATGCCGGATCTTCCTTCACGTGTGTTTGCAGACCACGAGAGCGTTACTGATCTGTCTGGCAGCCAAGAAGATGGTGAAGACCAGGCTTTTAGCCTTTTTTAGGAGAGTGTCTGGGCGACTGCAAAACATGAATAAATGGACGCCCGATTCTCGACGTAGCTTGGCCGCCAGATGCCGCCATATGCCGCCATACACCAGCGTAATCTGGCAACCAAGCTACGTCAAAGAATTGGGCGTCCATTTATTCATGTTTTGCATATGCCCAGACGCCCTCCGAGCTAAAATCCTGGTGAAGACTGAGAAGCTTCCACGTAGGAAACTGTTTCGGAGGGTATGATGTCATCTTTGTCAGTTCATGTTTTAAGGGTTCAAGGGTCTTGGAGTGAACTGCAGTTCTCCAGTTAGGTGGTCTCCACCGCAACACTAGGACAGAGTAGCATCATGAAGCTTGTGCAGTCGACAAGTACTTGATCGACACCAGATTCAAACATGTTGAGTTGAGGCAGATACAAAAGTGATGACTCTGCAATCACTTTCTCATTGCTGCTTTTCATAGCTAGCCAGGGTCACGGGGTCCTGTGACATCAGGGCCAGGGTCTCCTCTGTGTATTTCTGGAATGCACGGCAAAGTAGGAGTTTTGCTTAAACACAATCTAGACTCTTTTGTGCAACGTCCCTTCCTTGCTCAGTAACACAACATCTGACATGTGTTTGACGGGTCAGATGGCGTTTCAAGTGCAGCAATTCAGCTGCCACTCACTAACAGCGGTGGACTTGCTAAGAACCGATATTCAACGGCACCTCCGGGTAACCAACATGCTCTCAGGCTGAATGGAAATGGATATCATATATAATTTCTTAAATGAGTCACCACACAGTACAGCACGTTTCTGAGCCCTGCGGTGTCATCAAAATGTACTCAGCACTCACGATTAAAGAATAGATGCCTGCAATCTGTAGCTGCGGCTGTCAATCGGCGACAAGGGCTGCAGCCTCGTAGCTTTAGCACAGGTGAAGACACCTATGTGTGCAGTCTGAAGTCGGAAACATGAGGAAGAGCAGGTGAACAGACTAAGCTCGGAGTGGGACGCAGGGGTGGAGGGGAGGTTTGGCAGCTGGGGTCCTCGCAGTCTTTTCAGGCATTCATTATTTAGCCCGTCTAAAAATACATCAGAGGCTGCTTCCCTTCTAGCACACATCTGAATCCCGCAGCTTCCTACATTCATCCGCCGCTCCAACTGATGCAAGGAGCCGCTTGATCTCCTGTACATCAAGGTGTTGTGCATGTGCACACATGAATGCATCACAAACACAACAGCACGCGGGCATATCAACCGAGACCACACTGGTGTTTTGAGACAGAATTCTAATAATTAAATGTCAAACACATGAGAAATAAGAATAAATAAATAACAAAAACAATAATAATAAGAATTGTATTTATTGATTTGTTATGTATTTACTTGTTGTTTACCCATTAATATTATGGGTATATGGGTATATATATATTTGTGGCAATTTTCTATAAATTTTTCTCACCATATGTGCAGTAATTACAAAATAAAGTAAATGATAAAGAAGATGATTCACAGTAACACACACACACATTCACATATATATGTAGAAAATTGAACGGGAACAAATGAAACAATAAATATAAATAAAGATTACAATTTAAGCCAGTTAGGGGCAAGAGAAAGACAAAGATGAGGATTTCACAAAGGGAAAGCACACTGTATTGGGGGGGGTATTCATACATTGAAGGGGTCACAGCACCCCAAGCTGTCATGAGGAAAAGACTAAATGGAATGATCTTTTGTTTGTGGCTCCAACTCGGCTATATGATAGTAATTTATGCACGAACAGAAGCCGGTTAACTGAACCGAGTCTCCCGGAGCTGCTCAGAATCACCTTTGAGAATCAAGAACCCTCCCCAGCTGCAACTTACACATGAAACAGAGTCACAGCATGGACAGAGATGGCTGTTAATTATGCCACAGAAAGAATATCAGAATGTCAACTTCATTATTTCCAGCTCCCAAGAGAAAAGCTGCAAGAAACAGTTTCTATATTGGTCTTCTCCAGCATGGTTAGCATGTGAGCCAACCTGAGTGACCTCACTTTCGGGTTGCCGGGGTCAAAGCAATGAAATTGGGAGTGTCTACACGACGGCCCAATCAGGATTCACCTCACATGCACTCCCCCCGCGAGTCTGTCCGCGCAACCAAAGCATCGGCTGGCTCTCCCACCTATAGCGCGCTGAAATCTGTTGCATGAGTCCAGGAGAGGGAAAAGCTCATGTTTCCGTTCATCAATTTGGCACAAAAAGCTCGACAACAATCAGAGCTGTGGCCCAGATATGAGCGCGACCGATGGGAGAAGCAGCGGTGAGGAAGGTATCGGCCGAGCACAGAAAGCAGAGCACTTCAAAGACCGAATGTGAGCCGACAGCTCAAAAGCGGGCTGACTGTACGTGACGGGAAATCTTGGGCAGGATCTTAACGCTGCCATGCAGCAGATGTAGATGAGTTTATCCATCAGTGATGGATTTAGCTGATGACTATCAGACTTAGAAAGATATCTTGCTGGTGAAAACGCTTGTCTCTGAACATCAGAGCAGGTTTCCTCATTCATTTATGGATACACTTTCAAAGACGATAAACTGTTCCGGAATTTATCCCACTGGTGTCAAGTCCTTCAGGGAACTTACAATATATCTAGATGAATTGATGACTGTCCAAGGTGCGCCCTATGATAAACCATCCCCCGCCTCATAGTCTGAGCTAGGTGAATTTTAGCTTTACTAATTTTATGCGGAATTTGCTAAGAAGTGACCACCAATGACACTGACTGAAGACGTGTTGAACTATGGAAGCTTCCGGAGCAGAGCTCAGCTCACACGGTGGTAAAACAATACACATTTTCCAAATCCATTTTCCGGAGCTTAGACCATCCGAGCCATGATTGATTGCATAGGCTCAAAGAGATCACTGTAATGACCCGCGCTATTGACCCGGTGGTGGGTGTGATGGAGTCATCTATCAGGGGAACACCAGAGGTTTTCTTCAAATGAGGGGTCTTTCTCCGCCGGAGGCGATTTATTCTCCCTTCCACGCTTACAGTGAGAATACAAAGAGGCTGCTCATCCACAGCTCATGTATACAGTACAGATCTTTGGAGCACAAAACACTTCATTGGGGATATGAGACTAAATGTTTAATTTTGCTGACGCGGCAGATTTTGGCAACTAGCTGTTGCGGCCCTGCGGCAACTTACACACTTAGTCGGGCTGAGACATGAAACTGATGATTTAATTTGCGAGACGAGACTGAATTTGCAAGAGTGTCCTCTCGTACTGATCAGTTAGTCTTCTTTTCCTCTTTAATGAGACTTGGCAAGCACTTTTTCTTAAAACTTCGTTGAGGTTTGGTACTGTCTTATTTTTGTATTGACCTTAGTTTAAAGTATTTCATTGATTGATATAGTTTTTATTTAACGTTTGCATGTTCCATAATAATTATTTAAATGTATTGCAATATTTTATTAAAAATACAAATATTTATAATGGTATTTGTCCTTTGCAGCTAAACATAATGCTAATAAATAAGTTGACTATTAAGAACTGAAAGAAAAGATGGAACCTGGAAATAGTGAAAGATAAATTGAGGATATTCCATGGAGACTGTATGGTGGAATCCAGTCAGTCTTGAAGATGGACGAATCGTTGAGTCCATCAGAAAAAGCCCGCTTTCACATGCTGTTTATTGTACTGGCTGACTGGGGGTCCAGTAGGGGTGGGTCCAGTCGTAGAAAAAGCAGGCGTTTGCTCTGAATCCTGACCAAGTTTACACCCAAACACCAGCACAAACTTTTTTTATTTATTATTATTTATTACTATTTATTTACTATTACTATTATTTATTACTATTTTATTTATTTTTCATTTGTTTTAGTCCTCATGAAGCCATCATTCACTGCCAAGCTACTGCTAATAGAGTGAGTCATGTGATCACGGTCTTGGGTCACTGGACAGGACTCAAATACCTGGGACGACTTCTGTTCCTGCTTGGAAAACCTTAACACGACAGAGAGGGGTGATGACTAGCCCAGCCCAAAAGGTGGCTGTGAAATGAATCCAGTGTATATACGTAAGGATTAAACGTCATTCAAAGACGAGACATCCGACAATTTTTGGCTACTTGGCGCTCCTTTTATTCCATGCGACAGTTAGGTTCCTGTCCAAACGTCTGTCCCCCGGCTATCCTTCTGCACGCAGGAGCTCCTCTCCTTCATCCGGGCATGCTTTTCTATTATTGGTCAGTCCTGCATGTCAGCGAACGCGCTCGTGATCGGAGGTGGCAAGCCACAGAGGCACTGAGGCTTTTCTGCTTCACAAGCCCTCTCGCCCCATTTCCACTCTTTTTTTGTTCCCCTTCTCTCTTGTTCGCCCATCTGGGCTTTCTCCACACGCGTGCTATACATGCATGTTTTGTTCGCTCAGACCCACACACTCTGTTTGCCTGCGGGGCGAAACATATTTGTTTGTGCTGAAGCACTCCCCCTGCAGTCGGCAACCGCAGAGACGGCTCTGCATGGATCCCATTTTACATGTGAATCCCACATCAGTTTGTGTGTAGGTGAGAGATAAAAGCTCCAGATACGTTCCGGAAGCCATCAGAAAGAAAGGGCTGAGATAAATAGCCTATTGTCTGCAGCGATGTTGAGGGAGTGGAGCAGCGGTGAATAAGTGGCTTGCTCTGCTGTTGATTTAGAGGGAGGCGATGAAGCACCTCTGGCGAGTTTCTCCTCAGCCTGATTTTCCAGATCTGATGCTGCGTCATTTCGCAGGGCACACTGGCTCCCATGTGCTGCTGCTGTGAGCACAGCTGCAATTACATCACCTTCAATAGACACATGTCCCCTTTATGTTTTTGTCATCAATGACGACAGAATAAAAGCGCCACATAACTAAAGAGTCATCATTTTGTATCAATGATGTGCTCCCTTATTTTTTAATCACGCTGCACAAAAGCAGGGTTTTTTTTCATCAGGCTATAAGACCAGTGTTTTTAATGTAGCTTCCCATGAGTGGTGCCTTTTGTGTATTTTAGCGCAACATGATGCCAAGTGTATGTGATTCAGTGATAACCATTTCCTATTCCGCAACATAAAGCGTCAGTTGGCAGGCTTTTTTTGCCGTCAATGAATGACTCTATTTTAATATACAGATTAAAGCAATCCTAGGGTTCTCCCCCCCAGGATTTTTTTCTCAGCATAAGGAGTGTCTCAGATCCATGGGGATCACTCAAGCAAAGTGCACTGTACATCCTTCACAGTTCCTTAAGGCCATACCGTAATTGGAGGTGCCGACTGGCGCTGAGGGAGCACTGACATTGGTATGATATTCCACGAGCATTTTTTTAACAATTCACTGGTGGGCTCAGTGAGGGTAAGAAATGAATATTTCCATAGTGCACAGCTCAATACTGTTGTAAGATTTCCTAAATCCTTATATCTGAGGTGTGTCAAAAGTGATTTATCGATTGATAATAAGCTCAGAAAATGGTCTGGACTCGTGAAGACTGTGTTCAATGTTCAATATCTCTATGGCTTCCATGTTGCATGTCGTTTTTTTCAGCTTGTTGTGATGCTTCCACTCCATTTTATCACTGCTTGCACGAGGCTTGCATGAGGTTTCATGATTGGAAGTAGGGATGGGAATTGGTAAGATTTGAATGATTTTGATTCAATTATTGATAGTGCTTCACAATTACGTTCCTTAGGGATTTTCATATGCATTTTTTTTTTCAATGGGAAAAAATGAAGAGAAACAGGTTTCAATAGATTTGGGTATCATTTTAGATTAGAGCAATTCCATGTATGATGTACTCACTGAAACCATCCGTAAAGATTCCCTGTTTTTAAAGAGTCAAATCAGGACAAAAAAAGGATGTTTTTAAACTTGTTGATTTGTTTACTGTGTCGCACAAATGACAAGGGAGCTGGAGTACATGTCATTTAGAGTTCAAAGAGCTCTGTGGCTTTAGTACCAGTGAAATAGGAATGAGTTGTGTTGTCTGGAACAGAACTTAACCCTGTGACGCCTGAACTATGAAACAGCTGACAGAGCTCTTCACGTCTTTACTGGTCCATGTGAACATCTTAAAACGCCAATGTACAAATGTGCACCTCATTTAATGTCTCCGCTCACTGTACTTCAAAGGTCTTATTGGAGTGGTTGTAACGCATCTACGTATCCCATCACTTGGGAAGAATCTGTTCCAGCATCAGCTACAACAGTTTACACAGCAAAGCAGCCAAAGCAGAGGAAGACGGGAACAGTGGCTGTTGCCACTCAGTAATTCCACCAGAATGTAGATGCACCTGACTCAGAAAACACATCAATCAGATGTGTGCAAATCAATCATCCAGCTTAGATACAGTGAGTAATTAAAGTTACTTCTCACACACTTCCTGGTCAGTTTATCACGTCACAGTTATGGTGTGTTTTTCATTCAGAACTAGGAAGTCTCAGCTGGGAATGAGGTTGAGTTCAACGTGTTGCAGTTACCAAAGTCAGAAAACAAGATATCACACGGTCCAGATGCGACTTGAACACACACATGAAGATGATGCAAAAAAAGGAATTTTTTTCATCATGTTTCATTGCTTTCAAGACTTCTACTTCCTGTTTACGCTCAGGGAAGCCATCTTGGATTGTGCCCTCAAGGGTGGGTGACATTTCCAACATGGAAATCCGACTACAGTGAGCATTCCTGAAGAAACTTCCAGCTCATAACTTGGAAATTGCCAGTTTCCAGTACAAGTTGAACACTACAGTACAGATCAGACTTGTGGAAATCAGCAACTCCATGAGAGTGAAGCACTTCCTGGTTAGCAGCTTGAGTCATTCTATGGGCCTGGTTTCTGAGATACAAACTAAGTCATGGATTCTGCACAAATGGGTGAGATTGAGCATTTGCACCGGTCGCAGTGTAGGACTTGGACACCAATTATCCAAAATGAGGTCGCCTTCTTGAGGACACCCGCATCCATGTCAAATAAATCCAGGTGGTGTTGGGCTTAAACACAATTGAAAAAGTGTAAAATTCTGGGCCCTTGCAGGTTAACAACTACATCACGAAGAGCAGACCTTAAAATCTGAATGGAGGAGCTTGAAGGAGGTGAAAAGAAGTGGTGTGTTCAATTGCGAGATCTAGAGATAAATTTGAGTCATTGACACTGTGGCCATGTGACAGCCCAAGAGATTCTCTCACTCAGGGTTGTAAAGGGAATTCACGCACACTGTGGTCCCAACAACCAGAGATCACTTGTAACAGCACATTTGAGTCCAAAATAAAGCGCAGTGAGGAGTATATGCACCTGCTCCTGCATGTTTATATGATACACCAGTGCACACAGCAAACGTAGGGTGAGCATTTCCAGCCGACTTGGCAGAAATTGAACGCAGGCTGGAGTCAAGACTGCAGTGATTCTTCTGCGTACAGTCGGTATAAGGACGACAATGTCAAAGAAACGATAAATCTGTTTCATAATGAGAAGGCGGCTCAGCAGCTGCCAAAATGTAATATCCTGCTGAAACTCTGTCCAAACATATTAGACTTGTGTTAGTGCTGGATGGTTTCTTGTGAAATCACTTTCATGTGATGATTTAAACTCATCAAAGCAGCGGTGTGGCTGGGTGGATCTGAATACCGATGCTGTGAATCAAGCTTTCATATTCCAACCCATGATTCAGCTGGTTTCTGTCAGCAAGGGCAAGTCGGGTCACAAAGAGGCAACGTGAAAGTTCAGACACGACGAACAGACAGAACTCGACGTCCTGCCTGCACCTGTGTCTCCGTCTGTCGCTTTCAGAGACTCGTTTTGTCCAAAACGTGATCTCAAATTAGTGACTCGGAGGCCTGAAGATGTTACTGTCACACGGACGTGAGAAGAGTCAGGCGAACGTTCGCACATGGGCACATCAGAACTGACAAACACCCTCGGGGTCCAACTGTGGCAAGAGTTTTTCCCTCCCTTAAAGGAGACACACACTGATGTGATCAATGGTCGGAAACACATTCCAATGTTCTTCAGAGGGTTCAGAGGAAATACAACGATTGACTGTCATTATTATTTTTCTGTCTACCTTTGGGCAAAGAACAACCCATGGTGAAGCATTTCATGCGGCCCACAAGACCATGGTTTTTCTCAGAAAGTATTTTGCAACTCAATAAACAAGAACACAAATACAAGCTGGGCTTCCATCATCCTCGGAAAAGTAAAAAAAAAAAAAAAAAAAAAATGTAAGTTTCAAAAGTAGAAATAAAGGTGAAAAACCGAATAGGGAAAACCATGCAAATACAGTTCTTAAGTACACATCATAGAGTGTCACGAATGCCTATCCCTGAAATGTGGCTTTTGCCAGTCATGCAGACTTTGCCACTGAACTTTCTACCATTGTCTTTCGTCTTGGGTTAGGGTCTAGTCTTTTGGTCAAGGAAATCACTCCCATCGATGTAATCTGAGGCATAGTTTCCTGGTGCGCTTTGTTGATAAGTAGGATATCCAGCCAAGAACTGCTCCCACTTTTGAGTACGCCATTCTGAAAAGAAAACGTCATTTCACACCAACAGCAGCAGTTGTCGATTTTATTGGCTATATTACAGGAACTAGAGCTGTGTATTGGCAGGTATCATGCGATACGATGCGTATAAGGATACAGGACTGGTGAAACAATACATTGCGATATTTTGCACTACTGTATCAACAATATATTGGAATTAGAACGATCATTTTACGCGGGAAAATCAGATATTGCAGCGCAGTATAATGTGCATGCAAAGGAGTTTTGTCAGTCCAGTTTGACTTTCAGTTAAATTTCACACTCCAACAGAGGAATTAATCGCTCAATTAATCAACAAAATAACTCAACATTGTCCAAAAAGTGCAAAAAGCATTAAACAGCAGTACTGATATAGCAACTTGCAAAATGATTTGATCGTCTACTGGAGTCTAAGGGGAAGAGATTTGGTGACAGAGGTCCTGGCCATAATAAAACTTCAACGGAATAGGTACTTCATTTTATAAATACTGCTTTTATTTTGCAAAAAAACAGTTCGAGAAGTTCACCAACCAATAACCCTTGACAACGTTTTACCTCCTTTTTTCATGCTTTGCCGCACCCATCAGATGCCGCATTTCAGTCACACTGACCTTTGCCATTTTTTGGCATTGCCCTTTGCACTGACAAAAGAACAGTAAAAATGTTGTACCCAAGCCGAGTTTATAGAACAATGAAGTTGTTTTCATTGAATATTGATCTGTAAAATAGCCTTCATTTCTTTCATTGCTTCTTTGGAAGCTCCGCCCGTCTCCCTATTGGGCCCCTCCAGTCAGATGTGAACATACAGTAAATGTCATCGTCAATCATTCCTGCTAAACAATCCTGAAAAATTAAATACCACCCAGCTGAGCTGTGAAGTGCTATTTATGGTGTTGTCTTCTCCACCTCATCTCCTGATGCCTGGGTACCATCAAAATGATTTAGAGGCTATTTAAAATGTAAATAGGATTGTGCTTTAGTGGCGAACTGTATTTTCTAAACTCATGTTCCTCATAAGCTCGAAGCACAGACAAGTAGATTAAAGAAAGAAAAACTGAGGTTGAGTTTGCGCCCGGACGGTTTACAAGCACGACCATGAAATGAGCAACATGAAAAGCTTTTTACATTGCTCATCTGACACAGGTCACACACAGTAGTGAAACGCCCAGCACACCCTTCCATGTCCGAGGTTGCTGGTCCGACTGGTTTCATCCTGTCGAGCGGATTCCATGAATACTACAGAGGCGTGTACGAGTCACAGAGACGTCCTCCACTGATGTCAATAAAGCTGTCACGGTGAGCAACGATCCTGTCAGGAAAACCAATGCCAGACTGACGGGATGGACGGAAAAGCAGATGGATGGAAGGAAGGAAAAATGCTCAGTGTTTTACTCATGGCGAAACAGCAACTCAAGACTTTTGAGACATGAAGCTTAGTGTGCAGTGAAGCAAAAATAAAGTCCTATTCAATAATGCTGATTCTCCATAATCCCTTGTCGTGTTAAACCTCCACACTGGTCGCTTAAATCTGTCCTCAAGTTTGTCTGGGTGCATGAGCGAAAACACACGACGAACGACGGCACCCCGGCTGTAAATGACAGAAGGGTTATATTTTAGCATCTTACTTTCACGATGAATCCCACTTATCCAAGTGAGTCCATGTGACCCACTGTTTTGTGGTAGGAAGCAGACATGACCTGCCTAGAGGTGTGACACTACAGATGCAGTTTCACTATTAAAACAAGGGGGGAGGGGGGGTGAAGTGAGCCTCAACATGAAGAAGCCAGCCCATGCAAAACACGTTTAAATATCTAATTACATTGTGGTTGAGGATTTGAATATTAACTGATGAGTCATGACTAATGCGTTCGGCTCACGTTAACTATTGACACAGGGAACACACCAAGCACACAGAAAAAAGGACAACAAAAGTTCACAATCATTTGATGCTGTTTTCAGGGTTATCATGAGTATCTTTTTTTAAATATAAATGAAAAATGTGCATAATGAAAATATACACATAAAAGTAATTAACGAAACGTATGTAATATACGTCGGCACAACATACAAAAAAAAAAAAATTTTAATTATTAACATTAAAATAGACTTTTATTTCATTGAAAAAATCTACACAACAAGGACTAAACAAGTACTTTAATTTTCCTTTTGACGATGTGCTCCTGAAGGTCAGACAATTTTTTTTTTTAAATCCTTGCGTTTTAGATATTTAATGAATTACCAATGTCATTACGAGCCAAAAGTGAGCAACATTAATCTGACTCACTCTGTTTATTTCTGAAACAAACAAGTCAGTTTTTCTTGGAAGAAAATTGAAACTAGAATCATGTTCTGACCAAACCATTTAATGGAGTCAAATAAATCTCTCTGCATAATGGAAGATGACAGAAGCAAAGTTTGAAAACAAACATTAATGCCACTGCAGCAAAAAGGCATTTCCATCATCCAAATTCAATTTGAGATAGTCAGCGATTTTCACCTGAATGCGCTCTGTGATTTATTACCTCTTTAGATCTCTCTACACAGCTCTGATCAGGTGCTTGATTTAGATTTAAGAACCTTCCTCTTCATTTTCTTGCAGTGAGACAAAGTTTTGACGTTTTTTTTTTTCCTGTCTGCGGCGCCCAGGAGCTGTGTGCAGCACAGAGACACGAGAGTGTCTTTTTGGATTTATCCGTTGATACCCTGGTGTGTGGGCGAACGCCAATGGCTGCTCAGCCAGGTATAAACACAGCCATGCAGACAAGTCTGGGCCTCTGGGTCACAGCGAGCGTGGCGTGAACAGAAAACCGGCCCAGTCTGTGATGAATCACGGAGGAGATCATGATGTTGACGTCATCATCTGGCTCACAGTTCTCCGGCAATCAGACACTCCTGTCACAAAAGTTCAAAATGACAGGGGAAAACGTCCAGCCGGGAAAGTGTTCGCCCTGCAGGAGTGTGAGGAGGACTCAGTAATAAGTGGAGATCTTCATCTGAGGAATAGGTAGGGCATTAACAGTTTCTGCTCCCACGAACGACCTCCAACACTCGAGCAACATTTCCTTGAGCAACATCTTGATGGGATGAGACAAGAGTCGCTTTTCATCACACTTTAAGGTTAAAGTACCCAATTCTTTTTTAGATGAACGGAGAAATAGCAGCACTGAGTTGAACGACGATGTCCTTTTGATGAATGTTACCTATTTTTGGTTCATTGTCTGGTGAGATGATTCTACCTTGGGTCACATGTCAAACTCAAGGCCCGGAGGCTGAGTCTGTCTCGCCAAGTCATTTGATCACGGTCCATCAAATTCCATTAAAAGTCAAAGCACCTACAACATCGTGACCCATGAAGATCACTGCATGTTGTTCAGCAGAAATGAAAAATGGCATCAATAAATCAGGAAACGCCGGGAAAAAAAATGCACATGAAGTTCGATCCCCAAGAATAAGTCAGTGTTAACGACAATTTTATATTTGTAAACAAGTCAGAGATGTATCATGCAGCCAGTGTTAATTTATCTTTTTTATTTTTTTGGACTGAATTTGACTGACCACACTAAAATACCAACAAGCAACGTGAGTCTCCTCCACCTGAACCTGCCCTGTGCACCTCCCTCCCCCCAATCACACCCATCTCTTCATGTTCACTTCATCCATGAACCTCAGTGGCCGTCTACCTTTTGTTAAACCGTGGAAACATTTACCATCCAACATGTCAGGCTCAGACCTCCTGAACTAACTGCCTCTGATGAAGTCATTTCACTCCAGGCTTTTAGCTAGGAGGGCATCTGGGCGTCCAGAGGACCGCATCACATGAAAAAATGGACGCCCTCCTGTATCCACAGCAGGACGCTCTAAATGTCGGATTATTAGTCCCTGTTTTATGCCCTACTCATAGTGTCATCACATTGGTTGTCATGAAAGGGGTGTTTCCACCAGGTAATTTCGCTGGATATGTTCAAAATTGTGCAATTCTTTACCCTTTGGAAAAGAATTGCAGAATTCTTTACCAGGCGTGCTGTTATTGATGGAATGACTGACGCTGATGACGGGAGGAAATCACACATAAGTTTAATTGTTTACAAAAATAACTCTGTTTCTTCTGGCATGAACCTCACCCCGCCGTTATACATATCAAATCTGTCCACTCACCGAATGTGTCCTACCTGACGCAGGATGATGACGTCACCTCTGGTATATACAATGTCTTTTTTATGTTTTAATGATCCCGACAAAATTGAAATGAAGGATTTGATGGCGCTGTCTCCCACATGCGTAACATTTACTTCAACAAAATACGATGTTTGTCATCGGATCGTTTGCAAAGGTTACGTCCATTCTTCAACGCGGTCTGTGGAACAACGCGTTGTGATTGGCTGGCATGTACAGAGAAAAATAATAAAAATATCTAACAAAGGAATCGCTCCCTTAATTGACAAAATAACTCCAGTGTAGTGTTAGTATTGAACATGTATACCTGTGTATTAAATATCAATATAGAAAACTTAAAATATCAAGACTATATCGCCAAATCAAGTATTGTGATATTTCAGCAAAAATATTGCCACAATATCGCGGAATCAAGTCGCAATATTTGAGCGTATCAATATTTTCTTACACTCCTATTAAAAATAATTTAAAGAAATATACGACAGAAGAAAAATGCAATAATTAAGTGACTTCTATTTTGGCACACATGGTTTTTAATTTTTTGTTTGGTGACCTGTGATGGACAAGTGACTTGACCAGGGATCCTATTTCTTCGCTTCTAGCTCCTCAGGAAAATGGATAGCTGACATGTAACATCTCTGGAAACACTCAAGTGGTCCTCTTCCATTGGATCTCTGGTTGTAAAAACACAAAGGTCTTCCACTCATCCACCTCTGAAACAAACTGGGTTTGTGTCATATGTGTTCTGTGAACATGTCACCTGAGCCCATGGCCCTTTTACATTGGTTACCATGGCAACCACAAAGCACCGATTCGGAATACATACAGAGGCACTTTTGATTTTTACTATCTAAACAGAAAAACAAGCCAGAGACTTCTGCCACTCTTCCACATCAAACAGAAGGACTCCACTTCCCTAGAAGAACATGCAGATGGAGCTGATCCGTCGCAGTGTTATGAAGAGAAACACACATCTGTGTGAGGGGAGGCAACAGCACGCTACACTTCAGTAGGAACCTATAGTGGAAAAAACACTTAAATTTGCTTCAGCTTGACAGTACTAGCAAGAATATAGTGACATCTAGCTGTTGGCAATCAATAGCCAGTCACTGAGGGCTCCCGAAACATCTTGACTGGGTCCATCACAATCAAATAGACTGGGTCATGATTATCTATCAATAAAACATGATTCCGATTCAGAGTTTGTTCGGCCTAAACAAAACCATACTTCTGCCACTCTGACTGCCTTTTTAAACAACTGTTTTTATGTATATATCTGGATCAACTGCAGCCGCCATCTGATCGCAGGCTTGTTTGATATTCAGATGAATCACAGTTGCAGTATTCCAACGCCGGGAACATATCTTCAAAGTGTTCAAACAATGTAACAAACAAAAGAGAGGAAGGAGCCGCAGTCAAGTGTCAAGCTGGATTTTAATTGATGACAGTTTCAATTAACACCAGGCAAACTTGCTCAAAGGCTGCGAGTTCACGTCAAACTACTTAGTTGCTCTGCTTTTAAAAGTTTGCTTTCTGTGAGAAATCTACAAAAACTCATTGTGGAGTTTTGGATAATCCCTTGATGGACAACTGAGTTGCAAATGTTGATAATCAGTACAGTGTTCCCCACACGTAACCCTGGTGAATCTGGATGAGCAGGTGACATGGAAAAAAGCCTGCCACGTCAACGGATGAAAAATATGTTTAATTCTCCCTCCACTTTAGAAACCTTTGTCACATTAATTTTTTCCTCTGTGAGCAACTTCATACTCTTCTGTGATGCATCATTCCATTTCATCCAGAACCCTGCTGAAGGCACAGGCTAATCACATCATGTTATTGATCTATAAAGCTTTACATCACTCATTTCTGTCAAACTCCAGCGAGCTTAGAAAAGGTGGTTTCAGCTCGCAAGTAGCTTCTGAACCAATTACAACATTCTATTTCGAGGCCTAATCCGCAGCAACATCTTTTCCTATCTGATCTTGTTGCCCAAAATCACTGCACATGCCATGCTTGTACTGTATGTTGCATTGTTATGCTGAAAAGTGCATTCAAGACCTTACCCACTAACACAGAAGAACAACAGCAGCACAACCATGAAAGCACTTTGCAGACGTTGGTGTGGACCAATGACTAGTTTGAGCCGTGATTAGAGGAAGACCATGGGTGGTGCTCATGCCTCTCGCGCTCTGTGGCTGGTCGCCCACTACATGCCGCATCGAGTCATCTGGATATGTCTGCAACAATTCTCGGTTAATTCTGTTCTGAGAAAATATTCTCAGTTCACTATGCATTTGTGAGTGATTTCATTTTTTTTATTTCAGTCATAACTTTTCAAGACTAGTGATGCACCTGGGCTTTGGGTATCAACCAATATCAATACAAAACTGCTGTTAAAGTATTAGCCTTCTGGTGTGGGATAACACTGGTGATGCTTTGAATCACTTCAGATGGAAATAAAAACAAAGTGTTTTCCTATACGTCGCCAGTATTTTGCACATGTTGCATGTCGCAGTTGTCTGTATAATGCTTCCACAAAGCTGGTATCTGCTGTTAGCTGCTGCCATGTTATCATTCGGGCGCCGGCATGTGACGGCAACACGAGTACTAAACATAGAGTTTGAATGCCAAGCCTGGCTTCCTGGATTTGCAATTTTTCCTGATAGCCAATCCCACAGAGGCTGGAATGGGTTGACACCCCATACTAGGATCGGGATCAGTGTATCCCTATTGAAGACCGCCTTGGCCCAAGCCAGACGGGACCCTTAGATTAGGCTTTTCGTCAAGGGGTGTCTGGGCGTTATGGAAACCTTGTGTAATGAAAATCAGACAACCTACTTTTAGGCAGAACACCCCAAAGACAGCCTTTTCCCCCTCCCGTTTTCTACAGTGACTTTGCTGAATAGTATTTGATTCACGATTCATCCTAAATTCACCCCAGTTTCCACCGAAAGCAATGTCAGCTCCTTGGCAGTTTCCAGAAAGTTGAGATCTAGAGTATTGTGGAGGAGATGTGCAATGCAACATGTGCCTCTAAAGCAGTTGTTTTATACAGGTCAACTTTATGCCTCAATTTGAGCTTAAAATACCTCATGACTAGTGAGCGCAACAAATTCTCACCTCGAACAGCAACTTTTTTTTCAACTGGAAATTGCATCCAATGTTGACACTGAAGTTAGCCTTCTGTACCGACGCGCGTCTACACATAGACATTTCAACGGAGTGAAATGTTTCCCCGATGGCATGATCTCCAGTTGGCTCAGCACTCCTAACAGGCACCCTGAGTGAAAAGCATGATCTTGTAGTTAGCCCGTAAGGGGCGGCATCCGATGGTTCTAACTTCTCTAACTTCTTAAATCACCATCCTGTCGCTTGTCAACTCCCATATTTTAAGGCACGGGTCTCAAAATGGTCCTCAGTGGCTGCAGGTTTTCGTTCCAACCAGTCACCTTTTCACCAATCAGGTGTCTGAAGACTGTGATCAGTCGATCGGAGCTGCTTGTTTCAGCTCCACCTGATTGGTTAAACTGTGTGTGGTTGATGGGTTGGAACAAAGACCTACACCGCGGCTGCTGTAGGGATCAGTTTGAGACCCCTGTTTTCAAGGGAAACACATAGTTCTCTTCACATTCCAGGTATATTTGCATCTAAAAAGCTTGATAGCACCAACCTTCACAGCAGTTCAAGCAAAATGTTCACCTCTCTTTTACCTCTCTAAACCTTGAAATAGACCTCTTCTTTTAATTCCACCTGCTTATCGTGATGAATTCTAACGGCATGATGAGTCACTGCATTTTAAATAGAGCGCAGGAAATTGACCATTGCAGATCAAGCGGTGAATCGGAGAACAGCTCAGTGCAAATGACCCTGCTAAGATTTGAAAGTTAAGTTCAGCGAAACTAGATGAAGTAATGATTGTAGTTTTCAAGGGGCAGCAGCCCATCCCAGATACACAGGGCGAGAGAAGGCTGTCAGAAGCATCAATGTTTTTGACAAGAACTCACCGTATCCAGTACCTCTTCAGTTGTAATATCATACCATGGACAGACAGGCCAACAACCTAATCTAAAGTCACTGCTGGTGTTAGGCTGGGCCACATTAATGTTGGTTGTTTTGCTATTAGTTCCAAACAAAACAATGTTCTACAGAGGGCCCGGAACAAGCAAGAAGTTTGCCTTCTTCGTCGAACAAGAAGCCCCACTTACAATACCGGGCTAGGTTTTGGATTCAGAGTGTCACACTTCAATATCTACTTAGCCCCCTCCCCGCCCACTGATATATTGATCTATTGGAGAATGGAGGAGAAACCAAACAACACACCGCAACAGTACATGGTTTCAGTTCATCTGGATTCGAACCGGGAGCGATCAAGCTGTGCGTAACTTCGACAATCTGACGTAATCTGGGCGTCATCAAAACTTAATTTCAAGATGTCCAGATGTTGTCCTCGGGCAGATGGCTGCTCTCCCTGAGACAAAAAAGAAGAGCAAGTCATGAGCCAAAGACCGGAGCTTTGGTGGTTCTGGCTAATGTCTCATCTCAGGAGGTTTTCCAGTCATTATTGTGTTTGTAGAAAAACGAAAAAAATAATAAAACCAATAAAATGAATGGCAATTTCCAAAGTCGTACCGCTAAATGAACAGTGGTCAATAGACCAGAAATGACTTTGAAAGAGCAGCCTCCTGTCTCCTGCTGTGACAACACACTTTAACCGGTGAGTGACTGATAATTCCTCCTCTCTGCGATCACCACTAGTGCGCGTTACACAACAGAGTTAAGGGCAGCTGTTAGCGAGTCGTCCATCTGGCCCTCCACTACTGCACCCCCCTCCATCCGATGTGTGAAGCGGCCCGTAATCAGATTAGCCAGCGACCGGGTGACTGCCACTCCATCCAACCTTCCATCCTGACTTTGGTAGCATCTGCGTCATGTGGAGAGTCATGTGACTGAGTGATGAGCTGGTGAGTGCTGCCAAACCCTGTTTGCATGTCCAAGTCAGGAAAGGAAGTCGACATACTGGTCAATGTCAGCATGCTTTCCTCAGCTGTTTGGAATGTAAGGCCATAAAAATCATGTCCTTAATACATGGAGTCCTTAGACCACGCTAGAAACCGCAGATCTGGACTTCACCACCAAGGTCATGCTCAGCATAAAGGATCTGATTATCTGCCCTCTACACTGAACCCCAGATGGTTCTTGTACTTGAATGAGACAGAAGGCTCTACCATTGACCGTTGGGATAAAACGCCCACCTCAACACAACAGATGCAGAACGTGTTGTCTTGGTGATTTGAAGACACAAGTGCATTAGCTCTGTTTCAACAACCTCTGGGTGAACTTTCTTTAATGTGAAAAACTTTATTTGCAATTTTGCCATAATGTCAAGTGAGCTGGCCTCAGATTTAATGAGGCCATGTTTGTATTTGTTAGCATTACTTAGCATGCTCTTGTTAGCAGCAACAAGCATTTGGCACCTCTTGATGCTAAAATATGTGCTGCTTGGTTGAATCATTTTCTGATTTAAAGGCAAATTAAGCCCATAGAAAGATTGGAAGCCACCCATTTTGACTCCAACGAGGGCAGGATGAATCATTCAGTCCGTTAACACTCACTGCACATGAAAACAAACTGCTTCTAATTTAAATTTGTTTAATGTTTTGCTGTGATTATCACGAGTAGGAACGGACATTTTGTGCAGAGGTTTGCACACTCGACCTTGACATGTTTCTTTAAGCTGTTAGTGAGGGCAATAAATTGTTTTCTGTATCGAATCCACACGCTTCATTACAAAAGCTACATGTTGTAAAATGTGAGTAATTTGAGAAATAAATGTACTTACTGTCGTTCTAATAACACTGATCTTTTTTTAAATTCATCTTTTTTTATTAGTTTGTCGGATTTGATTTAGCGTTGTTTCTAATAAAAAAAAAATGAACCAGCTACATCACACTTCCTTGAGCCTCGAAAATGCTTTAAATAGATTTCAAAAGTGGTTGCCATGGTTATTTTGACATTCCCACTGCAACAGCAATGATTCTTTTAAATGTGGTTATCCGTTACAAAACTGCACAGATTAAGAATGTTTTAAACAAGGATCTGGTGTAAGCACTGTAGTGGAGGACGAAGGAGTGTCAAAAAATATGTCTGGTTGAAAAAAAAGAAGTGAGTAGCTTTATTTGCCCAAAGGTAAAGTCAAATTGGAATCACTGCAGTGGAGAAAACTAAACTGCAACCATGTTTCAGAAGGATCCGCGAGTTTCAGTTACAACCTCATCCATCATTGTTCCTCTGCTGAATTGGAACTTTCAGTGCAGAATGTTACTGAAAAGGTGCCCCAAGTGAAACTGAACGCACTTGGTTTATCTTCTCAAAGAGGCCAAGATAACCTCAAGACTCACTGCTGTCGACCCCGAGCGGGAAGACGTGAGCGCTCTGCTTATGGAAAAGGTCTCTTATGCCACTCAGATCCTGCCTGACCTGGTCTGTCGTGCCGCGGACTGAAACGTCTCATTGACATTCAGTCTCACGCCCGCAGTGAGCGGCAAGTGGACGGCTCAGCGCTATTAAGATTCTACAAAGCCAGCCGTTCTCCACACGGTGGAAACGCACGCACAAGCCAGGAATAATAAAACCAAGGGGTAGAGACGAGCCCAACATCTGAGCCCACCACTCACAGACGAGACACCAGGCAGAAGGGAGAATCTAAAACAGTTGGAAACGATACACATTGAGTGGCTGAATCAACAGCTGGAGCACATAATCACACCATCCAGTCTTCAACCTTTAATCAACCACAGCATGTGCATCTCGGGAAGATGTGCTTGCTGGCGAGTTGAGTGACTGGTTCCCCCCCGCCAGGACATGGCGCCATCCACCAGTGCGACACCATGTTACATGTTATCTTGTCCTGATGAAAATTGCAGTAATGGAGGTTTGGCTGTTGAGACGCAAAGCTGCCAAATCGGTCTGATTTGAAGTGAAAATTGTAGATGAAAAGATTTGGTCCAATTCTGAAACCTCCTGGGGACGTAGAACTACACACTACAAGAGACTGGCCCCGATTTTCACAGGGATGCAAGGTGAATTTAGAGATTGTTTCTTTGTCTTCTTCGTAAGGAATAAAATAAACCAAAATCTGAGAGCAGAGTAAACAAGTCAGTTGAAAGTTGGAAGTCATCACAGGAATGATGTCAGACCTTCCTCACACACCAAGCCACGGGGGCATTTTACGATGAGCAGAGCAGACTAAGGGCCACCTTTACAATTATGTGGAGACAGGCAACGCATTCTCACTCCTACGGTGTCACAATTTGATGATTGTTAAAGGGAGTTTTCCCTGGGTGACGGAGAAATCAGCCGTGTGTTGCACGTTGACACGTTAGACTCTCAATTGAAACACCTATCACAATGATGGATTTGGTGCTTTTAGCTCACTTACAGTTATGCTGCAGATGCAAATGAGGTTAATTGGAGTCTTTCCATTCTGAATCAGGAGAGAGAAAATGTTTCTTTTCATCCGGCAGCAACGCAAGGAAATCACGTTTCGGCGCTCACGTCCGCCTATCCTTCCCTGAATGCTAAGCCACGTGCTAATCACTGTTTGAAAGAGCCAAGTAAATCAGGTGTCAGGGTCCATTACCGGAGTTACGTCTAAAGGTGACCCAGTAAATAGCAGTTGTAGCATAATTCACATCTGGATAAGGACTGGGAACGCTAGCCAAGTGTAGAATCAGGAAAGAGAGCTCAAAGGAAGAGAAGAGGGGCCATGCATAAAGACCGTGTCCTTCATGCAGCACCGCTTCAGATGGCAACTGAGTGGCTTTTCAACAAGCTGCCACCAAGGGGGCCCACAGAGCACAGAACATTCACAACATTTGCTTGCACTGCAAACTCTGTCCTTGCTCCCGATGCAAAGCAGAAATGTGGATGGTCATTCTGATCAACCCAAAACTTCAACAATGTCAAGACACATGCAAAACTGAGGCTCCGTAACAAAAGTGACCTAGTGGCATACTGTTATTTTTTTGTTTTTATATGAGCATTAAGAATTCTGCCTCATTTTGCTGGACAGCCTGCATCTTCCAACATGAAAGATTTAGCTGGAAACAGGGTTAAGATAAATGTGTCAGGGAGAAAAATAAATAAATAAATGCATCAAGAGTAAAAATCTTTCACAGACGACTTCATCTGCATGATTTATTCAAGGAGTTAAATAATTTAAAAGAAAAAAGTTTATCTGCTTTTTTTGTATTGGGCAGCACAGCATGGACTCCCCAGAGTACAATATAACTTCCTGTTTTAACTGACTGCTTCCTCCACACACCCTCAAGAATCTACACTACATTTCAGACATTGGAGGTTTTGTAGCGTTCACTTATGGATTTAACTGTTTACTCAAGTGGTGAAGTCTTGATGGGGATGAAGTGCCCTCTATTCATTGCAGATTGGAAGCAGTAATATATTCAGTCTTCCCCCCTCCATCATGAAAAAAAGAGTAGAACCAGACGGTTTAATTATCTGATCCATCCTACTCTCCCTTATTGACATGAAAGCTAGGCCACAGATGAAAGATAAGATGAAAGATCTGAGAGAAAGAAGAGGTTGTTTGCTGGATCTTTCTCAAGAAATATGGAGCTGGACACATTCAAACTTTCTACGCCATTGACACGTATATGATGTATCCAACAGAGAAGAATGACATGTTTATTTGGTTAAAATGAGAAATCCCCACTAAAGTTTAGCCCAGGCAAGGCACATAAGGTTTTAGAGATTAAGGGATGCGTCAATCACGTTTTATAGTCAATGCTTCTGACCTGTACATTCTTCATTTTCTGTTGTGACCTTCGAAAACATAGCATATACCCAATAAAAGTGGAGTTACGCTGCGGTGCATGGCTTGCCCATGCTCATACTTCATCATCACAATCGGCAGCCGACCAATCACAGCACCACAAGTAGAGATTATTTACAATCCAATAAAACAATAAAGTGGGTTAAGGCATTAAGCCACGCCATCCAGAGAAGGTGATCCTGGTGTAGCATGTTAGACAGTGAGGAGGCCCCGGGGCCCACCCAGGACACATGTGGTCACTTCAGACTCACACCGAATGTACAGAAACCTGCATTATGGAGTAGTATTGTTTTCATGTGAAGAATAAAATTCACAAAAATACAGAAGCGGGCCTTTCTCCTATGTGAAACAGAAATGGCCCGGTGAAATGAGGGCAACAGAATCACGTGGTGTCATGTGTTGTACCATCCACGGGACTGTGACGACTCTACAAATACGACTGCACTAACTTCACTGCATGTACAGAAGCCGAGAGAATGGCTTCTCCAAATGGTGTAAAATGATTTAAAGTCTGCCCGACCCACTTGTTATGCAGGAACACACACACACACATCTTTTTCAGAAGCGGCAGAGCTGAAGAGAACGCTGCTGCATAATGTAACGTTTGTTTCCTCATTGTTGTTATGTGAGTGGGGAGCCTCCATCTGAGTGCAAGGCTGGGACACACCAAATTTTAAATCCATTATCCTTCATGGCAAATTCGCCATCTGGAAACAAATGAAAACTCTCGACGCTCTAACCTTAAATCCAGGACTGCTGGATTATCTAGCAGCATCAGGGTTAACATGCAGGGGGTTTTCAATAGCAACTGAGGACATAAGAAGAGGAACCCAGAGGAGACTACCTCTCGCAGATGAAAAAGGAGAAGGATATCTTTAAAGTGCTTGTATACAGTGTAAACAGCCAAATTTGTCCGCTTTATGACCAGCGCTATTGTGAGCAGTGATAGTTATGTAATTTGAGCGATGATGCTTTTTTTCATGCCGGAGAGATTATTGCTCGTTCCAACGCCCGCGCTTTCCCTCCATCACTCACACAAACACACTCGCTGCTCATTAAATACCAAGGAGACGACCTGTGCGCTCCAGGTGAGCTCCCTCGGTGTGTGATCGGCCGAGTCCTGACCCGGCGCCGCTGTGCGTCAGAGGAGTGCGACCTCACTTCCAGGACGCTTCATGTTTGAAAACAGCAAAAGCTGATTGTAGGAATAAAACCATGGGGTGTGACGGAATAGCTTATCAGAAAATGCAATTCATAGTCTGGGATTGGGTTTCAGCCGACTGGGAATTTGTGTGGGAATCCTTCCGTTCCAGAGGAGCGCCAGACACTCACTAATATAACCTTAGCCTCGGAATCTATATCTGACATCAAGTTCACAATTAAAACATACTTTATGGAGCTTTATCATTTTGGCTTGGATGTTGACCACCAGAGGGCTCCGTTCAAACAGTGACCAAAATCTCGTAGAACAAACATGTTACATTTCTACCGTACCTCAGACTTGGAGGGCATCTGGCTCACATACGTCAGGACGCTCCTGTGACTGCACTGAAGAGGACCTGCTGGAAATGACTTCCTGAGTACCACACATCGAAGCGAGTCTCTGTGAGGAAAACCCAGGACATGCTGGAGAAATGATGTCTCTGTGGTCCTTTCATTTCACTTTTAATTTCACTGAATATTGATAGAAAATGAAGAGCTTCTCAACCCTTTGTGCACCGGCAGCTTGCCCATCACGGGCGTCGCATTTGTTTGAGCGTAATCACGCAGTAATCCACATCTCACGAGTCGCCACACTTGCAGCATGGAAGCGTGCCGTTATTGATGGGATGTCTAGCTAACTAGAGGAGTATTTTGCAGTTTTTTGGCACGGAGCGAGCTTCTGTTGCCATGCTTTTTTATCTAAAAGCTATATAAAGACAAGAGAATTATTTTCCAGAATCTTCATGTGAAATATGAAGAGGATAAGACAGACAATCCACTTCTTCCTGAGGCCTTCTTTCTGTTTTCTTGTGCGAATGTTCAAAGTGTGAAAGTTTGGAAAACCATCATGTGTTGGGGACAGGGCTATGGATGCCCAGTTTCAAAATCCTAGCTAAAAGTCGGTTACTAAGTAAAAGAAAATGATAGGCAGAGTTCTTCCTAGGATTTTTTCCCAGCGTAGGGGATGTATCCGATCAGGGAATGGGGGCAGTGATGTGTCCGATTTGATGACTGAAAGCCATTTTCACTGGAGTCATATTTCACTACATTTTGACAGGAAAAAAAACATGAAAATGCCACACAATGGTAGCTATCCATGGTAGGATTTCCCCAGCATAGGGCTTCCACATGCTGCTAAAGCACTGAAGTGAACCCTGATGTGAAAAAAACTGACTTAACAGCAGTTTGTTCCCTTGACTTAGTCCAGTGGTGTAGCTTATCCCTCCATACAACAAATGTAAGAAAATCAACTCAAATTTCAGCATCCCTCATTAGTAGGGATTAGGGATGGGCGATGAGGACAAAAAAAGTTATCACAATAAATAATGTTGGCGATAACACTAATTATCACAATAAATACTTCTTCATTCTATTCCATGTGTTGGACACCGCAGTCTGTCTTGAAACTGTTTTATAATGAAACTTATTAGAGGAGTTTGTCTCCAACATCAGTATTTGTTTATGCTTGAAATATAATCGTAATAGTTCTCTCTCCTAAAATGGTTGTTTTCCATTGACTTATTGAAGATTTCACTGATACTTCCGTCTTAGAATTTGTTGATGGTCCCAAACTGATGCCGGGTCGTGGCATTAGTGCTGCCTGTGAGAGTGTGTCCGTGATCAGTCAACCCTAATGGGGACGTGGAAGAGGACACCACCGCCAATACCTGAGTGCAGGTCCGTCCAATTTCCAACTATTTTCATCATGGCGTTTCGCCAAGGCGCCAGCGCAGCAGGACACCTACATGTGTTGATATGAACCAAGGCAGACGACCACGTCAGAGAACCTATGAGGACCACTCCATGTAATAAAATTTATTTAATAGTGCATTTTTTCACATCATGAACACGGAGGGTCTCATAACTACAATTTGATTAAAAATTGATCATCTATCCGTGTGATCGCTATTGGTGACCAGCAGCAAAAATCTTGAATGGATCTTCCCTTCTTATTAGAATACTGTATACTTTATGACTATGGTTATCAACAGTGGAGGCCCACTATCAGCTCTAAATGCAAGTATGTAATTCAATATGAATTATCAAAGAATTAAACGTTTGAACCTAGATCACATGTACCACAATACACCAGCTTAATAATAGTTGAATCATGTTAGCAGCAAAACAGCCACGGCCCACTGAAAGTGCCTTTGCGACCCACTTTTAAGTCCCAACTGACCAAAGATTTATGATAAAATACTATGAAAACACATGGTTTTATTTGGACATTTTACAACATGTGTCTTGACTCTGATCACTTCTGATGTCTTCACTCGTGCGTGTCATCCCTGCGTAATATCCACTACTAGCATCGATGAATTATTGAACACGGCGTTCAGGTCGGAAGCGCTTTTTACGCCGGTTTGTATCATTCGATGCATCACGCTTACTTTCCCTGCACAAACAGTCAAGAGGGTTATTTCTCGGCCCAGATGTATCTTCAAATAACTTTGCGGCCGCACTGAAGGGAATCTGAGCGGCAAACATAAGTTGACTATGGTGTGGTAGCAGCAGAAATACGTCATTAAAAAAGACCTGGTCACAAAAAAGAACAAACTGATTAATGTCTTTAAAAGCACTTAAAAAGAGCCAAGACTTTCAACACTCAAAAATCAAGAGATGACTCACTTTGATGATGCTGGAAAACCTTTAGTGGCTACTAAAATATAATCGATCGGGTCACGACAAGTTTAAGAAGAATCCACACATTTTTGGAGACGAGAAAGGGCATGGCTTGATTCGAAGTAGCGCGTCTTTGTGTGTGAAGGCGAGAGCACTTAAAGTCTGACAGTCGCCTTCGGCTCTGAAGGCAGTTGCTTGATAAGAAAAATGAGCTGGAAAATGTCAAATTGCTTTTAATGTGATCACAAGAGATCAAAGAGCAACCAGACCTGTCTCCATTAACTTCAATTTGGAAGTATAGAAGTGCTTTCACTCTTTTCAACATAGTCGTCATGAGGATGTTATATCTTTATTATCACAGAGGATAACTATTATTTGAGATCAAACGACACAAACGGGTCGTTCAGCAGAGAGTTGGGATGGAAGTAAATTCACTCATCTGATTCGCACGTATCATGACGGCACTAGGTGGCGCCACAGTGAATTACATACTTATGCAGACTTGTTTATCTGATGCACCTCTAAATTCTTCCTCATCTATCAAGCAACATAGATGCAGACGATGGCTGGGCATCATTGCTGTGGTTTATGGCAGGACAGTGAACACCTGTGCTGCCATTCGTACTCGTACCACAACTTCAAAAGGGGTCTGATGCTATTTATGGTGTTCACAGCAGCAACAATGATGCCCAGCTTTTCATCAAGGTTGTAGCTTGAGAAAACAGGCACCCAAAGGCTTCAGTTCGCATATATTTCATCACATAAAGAAGACATTTAAGTCATACTCTGCCACTGGAGCAGTAGCATTTTAGCAACATCAACACAAGTGCTTCATGATCCTGTTGGCAATATGAAGCATTTGGCTACATTGTTGCTTAAGGCACAACAATTTGATAAAATCAATTAAAAATCACAATTAAGCACAGATCTTAACAATAGCCCAAATTAGCAAGTTCTGACAGTAGCATAAAATCTACAAGAGCAGCTTGGCGAAAATGGCTGGGTAGCTGATATTTTTTCAAGCTTTTAGCTTGGAGGGCGTCTGCAAAATGCCAGATTCTTGCTATAATTCGGCATATACCAGTGGCCAAGATACAGTCAATAATTGGATGTCCATTTTTTCAGGTTTTGCAGACGCCCAGACACCCACCTAGCCAAAAGCCTGCCTTTTATTTACAGTATATATAAAAACAATATTTAAAAACATCTTATCATGACAGGTAATACAAGCAAGAGTACTTTAGCCACGTTTCCTCTTCAATCACCACTCGGTGGCAACTGTAGCATTGCTGGTACAATAACCCTGTGGCAACATTACGCCTGTCGCTTCAGAGACAATTTGGCAGTTAAATAACGTATTGAACACTTAACATTTCAGGTGCGATTATACTTTAGCGGCAATATCATTTCATCCCTATTAGCACCGAAGCGACCAAAACAAACAGGAAGAGAAGAATGTCTGCAATAAAACAGATGTCAAAGCTTTTTCAGAGACATAATGATCAAATGAACGTCTGGACGCTATGATTAGTAACCTCTAAATACTTCATCTGAATGCGAACAAAAGAACTGAGCTATTTGAAGCTTTCTTGAAAGAAGGATCACACCACTGAATATTTCGATGGTCATTAACAGACGGTGGCTTGAGCATCATTAACCGCCGACACCAAACATAGTTCTAGAAAGCTGCAGCGAAGGTTAGCTGGATAATATGGAGACACAGTTCAAAGGCGGACAATCTACTGCGATCTAACAACAATCTCGCTAATCGTCATCTTCCTCTGCAGCAGCCTCTCATTTATCGCCTTCATCAGGCGAGCGGAAACAAACAGTGGCCGGCTGCTGGGCGAGGCGACATGTCAGCCACCCGCTGGTGTTAGCTAAACTGTTAGTCACCACCATCACACACTCCAATAGAGCAACAAATGTGTTATACAAGCGAGTGTCTGTCATCGAGATCATGAAATGCCATTAGAAATGTCAAATGGGGCCTTTTTTGTCCACACACGCATGAATATGTGGACAATACACAGTGACAAAAAATAATGTGTATGTATATATAAAAAAATGTATTTGCTGAAAATGATGTGTGAAAGGTATGTGTCCTTTGATGTGTCCTTGCTGAAATGGTCCCAATGTTTTGGGTCGTGTGGTCACGTAGCCTCAGCCATTTTTCCGCTTACTGTAGAGTATGCTAAGAGAATGATGACATTATGACTAGTCAACTAAAAAAAAACCCTCAGCAACTCATTTACTAGATGAATAGTTGTTGCATCCCTACATTGCACATGGAATGGTCCAAGAAAAACACTTGAGATACATGGTTGTACAGCTGCAGCGAGTAAATTCATTTTATGTAGTTCCTCCATTACTACATGTGCGATCGGAGGTTTCCCTCTGCATTTCTGCCACTCATTAAGGACTGCATGTGATCAATGGGTCCAGTCAGCTTTCTGACCCGTATCTAGATATGTAAGCCTCAAGTGCAGAGGTGTGAAGTGGCACAGTAGGGGGTGAAACAGACCCCAATGACCTCACCCGGTTTCCAAGTCCTCTGGTGGTAATGAGGAAGAATTCAAAAGCAGAAAATGTGAAAGCTAAAATGACTCATGGGTTTATTAAATTAGTATGTATTGAGTGTGAGAAGCGTTTTCTGTTTACAGCGTTAATTCAAAAAGTAGCGTTTCATCATGATGTATTAATATGCATTATATATAGATATATATATATATCTATATATATAGATATATATAGATATATCTATATATATACAGACAGCAGGATGTAAGAGACGGACGAGTGAAAATGAAAGTATACAGCATCTGATTTACTTTTAAGTAAAAATGGCCTGACAAGCGTCAAGCAAGAATCACAGTCACTGCAGTGCGTTTTTGTCAGCAGTGATGTATCGACGAGAAATATCTGCAGCAGCTGATGGAAACAGGTCTGCAGTCGTTCAGGCAACATGCTGATGATCATCTTGAGAAACTAGTGTGGGAATACGCCGCGTCAGCATATTGCAGAACTCACTTTATTGAAAGAGCGCTGTCATGTTTCCCTGAATCTTAGTTTAAAGTCAGCATCGTGCTCCTCTGAGCACTCCGGTTTCCTCTCAATCATCCACGTGGTTAATGCAAAAGACAAAGTGAAAAAGACCAAAGAGCAGTTCCATTTTGAGGTACATTTCTTCTCCGTCTGAAATTGGAATCAATTTGTGTCTATTAAGGCGTGGAGCAGACTCGGACCCTCAGAGCGTCAGCTGCTGCAGATGGACTTTAATTTACTCGGAGTGTCAGAGGACTGGCGAAGCAGCTGAAGCACCTCAGAGGCAACGACGGGCCACTTGCGTTATTCCACCGTTCTCTCCTGGCGACTCCATTCTCACCGTCTCGCCGTCACTGTTTATATTGTCTTCCTGCAGTGACAGAGCATCAGCTGTCAAGAGGACAGCTCCGCGGAGGCTCTCGCAGATATGAGAGCTGCATTAATGTGATTAACCCACTCTGTGTCGCTGCTTTCTGCCCGGCTTCTCAGGATCAGCAGCCACAAATGAGGCATACACGGACCGGAGCAGGCTGATCGGAGGAAGAATCTGCTGCCAGCGGGACGCTCATCTCAATTAAGTCATTAGTAGAGCAAAATTTAGCAGATAATAAAGTGCGAATCCTCCAGACGATGATTCTGTGAAATTGATATCATCATCGGAAGTGTTTTCAGTCAAGGTGATCAATGAGGAAAAATGACTTTCTGTCACTCACTTTTAAGTGGCACGTTGAGACATAATCTGAGCAGGTCTGGATCTGGACTCGCCTGCACTGCACTGGAGGGGACGTTTCATTAACCTCTTGTTGAACTCTGCCTTCTTCACTGTTCTTTTTCCTGGAAATACGGTCATGAACTTATGGATTTCTGCTGGTGTCACATGTAGTAAAAGGAACTCTTCTGTTACCCAAAAAACATAGTTCATGAATACAGTATGTTGACATGTATTGACTGGAAAACCAATTTATAATTGACCAATCTTCACAGTGAGAGATTTTTGGTGGGCAAAAAATATCAATAATGTATATTGAATTTTTTTATTTTATTTTTTGGGAAATCATATGAAATCATAAATAATACATACAGATAATACATCAGAATAAATTCAAACATCTTGGTGAAGAATATTGACAAGTGAAGTTGAACAACGCAGTTGGCAACGAAGTTTTCAGGGTCATGATTTAATATTAAAAGTCATTATTAGAGCGTGACACCACCAGGAAAAATCACAAATCTGCAGACACCAGGACTTCATCCCTGTCAGAGAGTTCCAGAGACTTCTTTTATACGAAATAAACTCAATAATCCTATCGTGTCTTGACTTCTCACCTGAGAGACGAGTGGAAGTGTTTCTAATAAAGAGCGCTGACAGTCCACCTGGATGCTCAATAAAGTTAAAATGAATCATTATCACCAACTAAAATGCACCACAAACAGATTTCTAAAAGCTGCTGAAACACACCTTTATCGGAAAGTGCTGCAGCAAGGGGAAACAATGACTCACCGGAGACGCATGAAACACCATTTCACCGCTTTTATTTTAAGGTTAACACCTTTTCAGGATTGTGTCAAACTTCAGTGGACATGGAGGGTGAGAGTCACAGCTTTTCCAGCGAGTCTGACTGTTTATAGTTCTAAGTAGTGTTGCAGGCAAATAGACCCTGTCAGGAATTGAGCTAGGGGGGCATCTGGGTGTCTGCAAAACACGCAGATACCGCCATATACCGGCGTAATCTGGCGGCCAACCTACGGTCGAGAATCAGGTGTCCATTTTTTCATGTTTTGCAGACGCCCTCTTAGCTAGTAGCCTGGAACCTGTTTTCTCTAGCTAACTCGGCACATCATTTCCTGTTAAATTTAGTCACCGAAAACCAAATGACAGGACAGTCAAGCTAACTTTGTCTGGCTTCTGATCCTGGTCTTCTCCTTCAGTTGCATCGTACGCCGCTTCTTCCTTGCTACCACGCCACCAGCGCCCCCACAATTTAGTGACAACGACACACCCTGAACAGAGCGACAAACATAATCTCGCCCAGACACGTCCAAAACTCTCCCGCCCTCACTCAGACATGTTGAATCCATTAAACTTGTTTGCAGAAGCAATCTCAAGATATATGTGGACCATGAGAAGAGCTGTGTCTCGCTGCACATCTGTGTTGAATTATTCATGTCCCATCAAACTCATCACATATTCAACGACACGTAATCGCCGACAGGTTCAACATGTGTGTCAGTGATGCAGGAAGGGGAATATACAGCAATTCACAAGTCTTTTCATCGGCTTTCTTTCCTCTGCAAATCCTCATACCATGAATAACGGCATGGATTGATACGGGAAACACAAAAACAAGATCCTGGTGCTGTCGAGATATCACAGGGAGGACTTGTGTAAGTCATGAATGCGCTACATATGCGCCGTCTCAGGGGGAGAAGTCATTATATGCAGCTATAGATGCAGCCATGAGAGAGAAAGCTGTGCTCAGGCGATGGAAAATTTCAAGCTGCCAGTCTTGGGACGTATAACTGAGGCTTCCACAGGCTCGGCCGTTTAATTAATACACTGATCTGGTTCTTTTTCCTATTGGAGATAAAGCAACACAATTCTTCAGAAGGAAATATGTCGACCAGCACCGAGCCACACAATGAGCGGACAGCACATCCTGTACGAAGTATTGATGGAGTTCTGGCTCAGTATTTTTGAGATGGTTGAGACTCCATGCTCAGTACTCAAGTTTCATTGACTCTACCAGGAGAGAGGCCGAGCTCCATCAGTGAGTCTGCTGGCTGGGCCACACATAGACTGAAAAATCTCTTATATGTCTATTTTTCTAGATAGAAAGTTTGGGGGGAAGTCAATGAATGACAAGTCGAACTCTGTGGGAGCCCTAATGTCCAATGTCCCACCACAATAGGCCTCTTGCGTTCACCCCTTCCTCCCTCACAAAGTTGGCCCAAACAGGAGTGTCCAAGTTGAACAGTCAATTTGCCTATTCGGAAAATCAGAGCTTAAGATCCAACTGATGACAAAACAAATACCTTAAATTGTCCAACGCCTCACTTCCAAAGATTAAAAAAAATCCCTGGTGCAGGACAGCAAAGTTCCCAAATCAAGAGGTTGTAGGTTCTGTCAGAAGCAAGTGGAAGACGATGAGGCATCTCAGGATGCAGGCGCACAAGCAGCCCATGATTTCATATTCTGAACAGAAGTGAAAACTTTGAATGAGCAGCGATGTTTTTTGTTATGAGCTCAATATGTTTTATTTAGATCACATTCATAACACACATAACATTGGGATTCACAGACATGAATTAATGCTGTAATCGCGAGACTTTTGTTCCCTAATTGGGCATGAAATCTTTGTTAAAGCATTAACTCGTTAATTTGACTCGCTGTGAAATTGATTGGTTTGATCGGTGAGCTTCCTTCAGAGGCAGGTTCAGGATGGAGGCCGCCACTACTCCAGACATAAATCGGCGCCAATACCATGTGCAACTCCTCACATTGTCTCAGCGATCAATGGCTGAGATGGATAATGGCCTCCACAGAGACTCGCATCCTGCCTCTTCATCCTCGCCTTCATCTCTTTATCGCTCTCCTCCCTGCTCCGCCCGCCTGCTAGCGGCAGCAGCAGTGCAGGAAGCCCACCGACTCCAGAGGTGCTCGGAACGCCGTGGATCTCTGGGAGGCAACAGAGGAGCATCTGGCAGGCCGGGCGAGGCCGGCCGCCATCATGTCATCACAGCTGATCCTCCAGGCCCGTGGTCTCCATCAGAGTGGAGAAAATTCACTCACTGACTCCATTATGCAAGAGGTGTGAATTAACCATGAGGCTGCCACACAGACGTATACGCACACACGCGCGATACGTACTGTAATCACACAATAAAGCGGCCGCATCAGGATGCCGGCGGGGCTGCGCATGGAAGGAGTCTTCCACAAACAGAGGATCCGCAGCGAATACAAATTCCAGCACATTGTTACACAACCGAGGCTGACAGGAACATGACGTTGAAGAGGAGGAAGAATCCTGCCACCATCACCTTCCATTTCCCTGCGAGACAGAAACCTGCAGCCAGAGACCTCATACTATATTCTCTCCTTTCTTCCTCTCCCTCAGCGCTCTCCTCATGACCGTTCGTCATCTCCTTAGTTAGTGGGGCATCGAGTGTGATGTGAATGTGAGTGTGATGTAGGTGAGCCTGAAATACATGCTCACACCTCATGTGTTTGCCAAGAAACCCTGCTGTATTTCTCACGACTTCACATGAGCTCTTAGCAGATGCTTTGACTATAATGAGGAGTGAGATGATACACACCGGTGAGACATTACATTATGACCATCTGCCTCAGTTAGTCACGACAATGGAAGAGTGTGTGGATGCTAAGAGCATTCAAGTCCAATACTAGTTGGAGGAGTAGAGACAGGGCAGCTTAAACTACTTTAGGCATAGACAGAAGCAACTTTGGAGACAAGGTTAAGGAGGCTAGAGGTGGTTTGGTGTGTTCAGGCAAAACATGGGCATGAAGACAACCATTCCGGTTCATGGATATGACCTGATAAAAGGAGGAGACATGGGTTGCTTGGGAGGAAGCTAAATATGCTTCAGTGGGAAATGGTGAAAGCTAGATCTAAAAGAAGAAGAAAGCTTGAGCAAAAAAATCAGATCAATACGGCCAATGATACTGAATTTCTACCTGCATAACAAGCCAAAACGTCTTTTAGATTTTATAACGGTGCGTCAAAAAAGGTGTTTAGCCTAGTAGTAGTGCTGTGTTTAAAAAATAGATTTTCTGATTCTGAATCAATTCGTACATTAATTCCATAAAATCGATTCGTAGGTCCAAAGATCGGATTAATTAGTTTACGTTTTAACACATATTCTCCGGGTGAAGTCCAACCCCTTTGACGCAGGCGCGCACCTGGGACACTAAAGTCAAAACAACAAGCCTCCTCACTGTGGCAACACTAGCAACGTGCCAGGTTTGAAAACGCCTGAAACGCTCAAAGCAACAGTCTGGCACCATTTTGGATTCAGACGCGACCAAACCAAAAATGCGCTCGACAAAAGCAAAGCAATTAGCATGTTATGCCTAATGGAGGTATTGGAAGTGTTGAAGTATTGCGGAAATATGACCCACCTCACGTGACGCGACATCACCCAGAGCTCCTTTCCAAGCCATCCACCGGGCCACAACAAATGAAACTCGAGCGAACTTTACCACTACCGTCAAAATAACTGAAGTGATTGCAGGCTTCATTTGCAAAGATATGCGCCCGTCTTCCGTCGTTGATAACGAGGGCTTCAGGTGGCTAATGAAAGTCACAGAGCCACACTACGTTATGGTGTCTCGCAAACGTCTGTTATCCCAAACATGCACCAGTCAGTAAAAGAAAACGTGAAAAGTAAGCATCAGTCAGCAGTCAGAGTGGGCATTACAAGTGATACGTGGACGCAATCTTACACGAATCTGACAACTCACTATATTGATGAGGAGTGGGACCTCTTCTCGTACGTACTACAGACCACAGAGAACTGTTTACATACCGCGCAATGACCGTCAGGTTGCTGTGAAGTCAGTAACCAGCACTCTGTTTACATTTTCAGTGGCTGAGAATATCTTTTTTTTTCATTTTGATAAGAACATAAAAATGCATTAGAATTAAACAGCAGCATCTTTTGGGTGAACTTTTAATGTCATATTTCTAATAATGCACCAGTCCCATGAGCAGTCACATCACTTCTGTGTCTGGATCTTTATTATCATTTACTATGAATCCTTCATTCATTTCCTGTTGAATGTCAATATGATACTAGTATTAATACGTTGTGTAACTTGTCATGTGATTATGGCAACAGCTCAGAAAATGGTTTAAATACTAACCTGAATCGAGATTGGATCGGATCGGATCGAATTGAATCGTGATAATCAATTCTAAATCATGAGAATCGGAATCGAATCGATTGTTGAAATTAGAATCGATACCCAGCCCTACCTAGTCGTTTTGTTTTGATCGTTTAATTACTTCAATGTCTTGCACTTTTATTTATGCTGATAAAAGCTTTGATAAAGCCAAAGCAGTTGGGCACAACTTCAGTTATATGGTGTTTTGAGGTGTCAGTATGGTGAGAGTACAATCGCACAAAGGTCAGTTCCAGGCACCTGGGCTTATGCAGGGGGTTAGGGGACTAGCTGCCCCAGTTGGACGGAGAGTATATTAAAGATCTTTCAGGTCAAAGGCGATGATTTAAAAGGCATAAACCAATAGCAAAGTCTGTTAGAGGGCTGAGCATGTACTCAGAGAAGTGTAACAGCCAGTAGAGTTCACATCCATAGACATTGTTTCTGAGTGCCGAGTACAAGGTATCGAATCAGTATTGACAGATCCTCAAGGCTGGTGTATCGGCATCGGATGTGAAAAAATGTGAAATAAAATGGTAAAATAAATGACACAATGTCTCACACAAGGATGAAGTGTTTCCTTCATACGGCCAAGATAAACAAGCAACAGAACAAAGTGTGTAGTTGTTGAGTAGTGCTGTGAATCTGAACACCTGGACGAGTGAGATGACTCTAGAGAAGCGAGTGAATCTGCACATCTGCACATACAGTAGAGTCTCTCCTGGGACTCCGGTCTGATGTTCTCCTGTATGAGCTCTTCAACTGTGTCGTCTCAGTAACACCCGCCTGTCCGGCTACGGTGAAGACATCTACTCTACAAGACCTAGATGTTACAGACAGAGTCCCAGGAGAGGCAAGACATCGCTCAGGAATCGAACTGCTTCATGGGGCCGATGGGCAGCTGGGATAATGGCGGATGTAATTAGAGCGTTATTTCTAAGCATGTAAGTGCACTTAGACTGGCTCCGGCTGGGCAACATGCCATTACAGTGCCATCACACCATGGAAGTGGAGAGAGAAGCTGACTATTACTGTGAAACAGGAAGTATAGAGCTGAAATGACGGAGGCTATTTCAGCTACATACATACATACATACATACATACATACATACATACATACATACATACATACATACATATATATATATATATATATATGTATGTTGCCACGGCTGTGTATTTCAGCTTTAATGTCATTAACTTGTTATCAGATCAGATCATCGGAGCCATGATGAACTGCTGAACCTCTTTGATCTCAGAGACGCACTGGTTGTGCTGCCAGTGCAGCTCCATTAGTGAGCTGGAGCCTCATCTGAATCGATGAAGCTACAGTACTTTGGAGTCAAAAACTTTTGGAATCTTGGGTTCACTGGTATCTTAGCAACTGCTGCACATTTCTTTTTATATGAATATGAAGCAGATTAGCTTCTTTATAAGTTGGCTCGCACATCCTGAGCTACTTTGGTGAAATACATACTGGTGTGTTCTTGCCAGCTCAGAAGTGGGGAGTAGGAGCTGTGCATGACGTCCCAGCGGACTTCACCACGTTCCTGATCAAAGTCGGAAATAAGAGGTCCACGAAAGATATTCCGGACACATGCAACTTCCTCATAAATATGCTCGGTTTGAAACTGGAAAAGATAATGGATAAAGAGGAAACACAAATTCGCTGTGTTTAATGGGTAACTAGGATTTTCCCAGCCCAACTGGAACGCACCCCAAGCATCAAAACATTTGGCTAAGGTCACTCCTAACGCTGTGCATTTTTGTTAGGGTTAAAAAAAAATCTAACTTCATGATTGAATCGATTTTTATTGTATTATAAGTATTGTGAGCACAAGGCTATTTGAACAGACACCATCCTGAGCTAATTTATACATTGGATTCATGATCTTTGCTAACTCCTGAGCCATGAAACCAGTACTCCAGGAAAGCATTTTCAGTAACAACAGAGGTTGTTCAAATATTTCTCGTATTTCGCCACAAAGCACTACCATAAAATCAAAAGGTTAGATGTCTCCCTCTCTGTGCACATCAGTTAAAAAAAAAAAAAAAAACTGTTCACCAAACAATCGGCACCCATCTTCCACGGCTTATCTGAGGTTGCATCATGGGGGCACTTGCCAGGGCAAAGAGGCTCGGACTTCTCAGGGCCTCATACTCCAGGGCTGACAGAAAGACAGACTAGTCAACATGTCCAGGGTCTGCCATTTGGTTTGCCCCGAGCCGGACGTCGAGCCGGACATACCCAGAACACATGACGAGGCAAGATCCAGGAGGCATCCTAAAAGATGCCGAGCCACCTCAGGATGGCTTCTCCTGGACACCCAGGACTGTCATCTGTTGAGCACCACAGTCACAACCTTTCTTAGCAGCTATCTTCTCATCCGGGACCGGGTCGCTGAGGCAGCACTCTGATAACTGATGCCCTGACTTCCCTGTCTCCCAACACCTCCTCCAGCTCTTCTGGAGGATCAGGGGTTCCCTAACCACCTGAGAGACATAGTCCGTCCAAGGTGTCCTGGGTTTTCCCCGGGGCCTCTTCCCAGTGGGGCATACCTAGGGACTAGGGAGGCATCTGAAACACATGCCCGAGCCACTACAGCTGACTCCTCGTGACATGGAGCGATATCTCAGCAGCTACTGTTGATGACAATGGCGTATCACAGACTGGTTTAGAAAGACAGAGCAAGACGATGGGATCATCAGAGGAGTTACTCGATACAGTGTCAACCACTTGACTGTCGTCGCAGCTAAACTCAGCTGAGTAACCATTTTAGAATCAAGCCAATAAAACTCGTCAATTCATCACTTTCCATTGGTCCCAGCACAACAAAGGGCCACCAGTAATAATTATTGGATGCAAGTTAAAACATTTTAAATCCGCCACAGCTTACATGAGTTTGTCGTGCCTTCAGAAAAAATAAATCAGTGAACTGTCACATGATCAAGGATATTAAAACCTTGAAAGTGGAAACATCCAAAGAAGTGGATAACATCACATCATGCAGGTGTGTTTTCTTGAGAGAAAAGCTGTGAATAAATGGCAGGAATAGGTCCGCTGCCCCGCCACTAAACCCTGACAATGAACATAAAATGGCAGATTTTGGAAGGGTCCACGTGATGGGTGTTGACAAACACCTCAGGTTAGCAGAGTGACTTAAGAACTCGGCTCAAGCACTTGGCATACGCTTTCTGAGCAGTGCTGAATGGAATGTAAACACAGACAAAATCACAATTCCCAGAATGTATCATGAGAGTCCTCGTCACTCGTTTCACCCTCAAGTGGTATTTAAAAGGGGCGACTTTTAACACTCGGCGCTGGACAGAGGGGGTCCAGGCGTGGAACCCGCTGGCAGCGGTACTCACCTGGTTTGACGGTCTTCAGGCGGATGGGCTCTCGGAAGTGGCGGATGACAGCCAGCGTATCTCGGTTGGTTAGTCCACTCACGGGGGTTCCGTTCACTTCCAGCAGCACGTCCCCATAGTAGGGCAGTTTCCCGACATGGCACACCAGCAGGTCCAGTTTCATCTGGCCCAGATGTGGGAACTGCCCCACCTCCGCTCCCCCCAGGACCTCCACCACGGAGCCGAAGTCCCCGAGGTTTCCCCACGACACGGCGCACTCCACCACCTTCCCGGACCAGTGCTTCTTCTTCTTCAGCGTCCTGGACATGTTTGCTCCGGACCTATCGAAACTGGGGCGTCTGGTTCTGGTTCTGGTTCTTAATATCGAGGCCTAATAGACCCAGCTGAGTGACTCTCCGGACCCACAGAGGGTTTCATCTCCCTGGCGAGACAGACTTCCACCCGTGGATGCGCAGCCGAGCTCCGTCATCCCACGGTAGATCCGGAAGGTCCTCGCGCGTCACGAGCTCGTTCGCTGTCTGGTTCCGTCAAGTTGTCACACAACAACAGTGGTCCACTCACGAAGAGAAATCCGTCATACCTGCATAAGGCAGAAGGGTCCACGAGGTTTCAGCCCACGGTGACAGACACGGCTGTCATCGGCGAGTGTTCGCCAGGAGCAGGTTTGAACACACCTGTGCCGCCAACACTGAGGCAGACGGGGGTCGTAACGCCCCCTTTACCCGGTGGAGCCGGGAGAAGCAGCTGCTGCAGCCGAGGCTCGTCTGGTGCCGGCGCGCGCCCTCATGTGGTCCGAAGAGGTACTGAAGAGGGTCGTGATTTTGTTTTTAAATCAGTCTCACGGATCAGAAACCGAATTTATTCACCAAAAATATTTAATTATGCCAATAATGTTAGCGCCACACTTTCTAAACAAATTGTAGGCAAAGTAACCAAAGCAGGAATATTAATTTTGTGTAGGCAATTTGGGGCCCGACTCTTGGATTGTCCATCAAAATATTATTTTCTACTCACTTCCAAATTCAAAATAAAAAGTTAAGTGTGAATAAAAATCTTCCAGCATTGAGAAACCACGTAAATGTGAAGACACATGCAACTCCTCAGCACATGCACGCCAACCCACACATGTCAAAACAGCTCACTAATAAAGGGACACACAAGTACCATTTTTTGTTTAATATGGAGTACCAGGTAACAAAAGGCTCACATGCTGTTACACAATTGACATGTCAAACAACAAAACAGAAAAGCAGCATCAGATATTGACCAGAGCGCTTCACTGTTGAACTTTGGTATCATCCGTCGCAGATTTGAACAATAATGTCGTTTTGGCGGGAAACACATGACGACTGTCTCCGGGGTTAAAGGAACTGGAGAGAAGACGGAATGTCGATTGTGATTCTGAGTGAATGTCTAGCTTTAAGGCGGCGCATGTGTCAGCACTTGACACAAAAATAAAAAAATAAACAATGATCTTCTCAGCATCAATGATTTACTGTAAGAAACACATAACGTACCACAGGCGGCGAACACGACATAGAACTGCAGACAGTACCGGTACGTTCCGAAGGGCAAATCTCACTTTTGAGATCCATCTCAAATACAGAACTAGCTAAACTAGCGCAAGCCTATCGAGCAGCTCTACCCAGAGTCTGAAGGAATGGCAGACAGATTCACACAAAGCGCTGCCTTTGAGATTGAACCTCACTGAATTCCTTTTCCTACGACAGCTCAGTCTTTTCAATTGATAATGAGTTAATTGCATCGTAATTATTTATTGAATTATCTATTGAATTTGTAAAATCACTTCTGGGATGACTTCGCCGAGGAGCCACTGCAGCATCCGTGTCACTAAGTTGGACATCTGAATACTTATTTACACCAACGTACACGTATAAAATAAAACACTTTTTCTTCACAGTCCCAGCTAGTATCCACATTTACAGAGGGGACAAACATAACTGTGATGATGATGATGATGATGATGATGAAGCTTAGTAAACATACAGTGGTCACTGCATAAAAATGTTGACATTAAATTAAGTGCCGGAATGAAGGTGGGAGAAACAGTTCAGTGCATACTGCGTGTAAAGGTGAAGGCTGCGTCCACACTACCATGGTTTGTTCTTCCCCTCCCAATCAAAAAATGGTCTCCGGTCCTAGATAGCTGGGACAGACTTCAGTCCGTAAAGACTGAATTAATGCTTCGGGGACAATGAGTTTACAGCGAAAACTGCAACTACCCACTTTCATTACACGAAAGAGCATCATTTTATTCCTCAACTGAAGTCTGAGGCTTTAGAACATTAAGTGACGAAATAATGAGTAATAATAATTTCACCGCTTTTTGTAGCTCAACAAATGGCTTCACTGCCGTGTGGACGCAGCCTGCACATGTTCAGAAGGCCATCGGACAGACAACCAATCACATCCAGCAAAATCATGATTGTCACGTGTGCAAAATAAATGTTGCTTCTCCCCAAACTGCACCTCAAGACATGACAAGGACTGCGTTGGGACCAAAACAAGATTATGACGACAGAGGATATATTCTTATGGAATTATATACACCACATTTTGGCGTCAGTTTCTGCATAACAATATGAGGAAAACGTAGTTTCAGAGGTCAGAGTGGGGGCTTTTCAAAGTTCTGTTTTTTTTGACACCCACAAACTGCTGGTCAGGAAACCGTTTCCCACTTTAAACACCAATGTGTTTACAGGCTCCCAGAAGTGTCCAACAACAGGTGGGTTGGGAGGGTGTCCACCTCAAGGACGACACACGGAGTCATCCACAAAGCAGCGGCGGGAGACGGGTAGCCCATCTTTTCAGTCATGGCTCTGTAAGGCATACATTCATAGCTTTCTCTGGCAGGAGAACGAGAAGCAAACGGAGAACAGGTGAGGCATCGACTTAAGCTTCTGTCCAGCCCAGAGAAAACAGCATGTCCTCGTGAGTGATGGCGAATGTAAACATACGAGAGAGCATCTTTGGCAGATTGTGAGGAGGTAGGAGGAGGGGGTGCTTTACGAGGAGTGCTCATGTGGGAGCAGGGTGGTCCTGAGACTTAGTCCTGCTAGAGGCACTTGTGTGCAATTGTTTGCTCTCTGTTTCGCTCTGCTCCTCTACAGTCACAGATGGTGTCTTGAACCTGGTCGCCAGATGCTGCGAGGACCCGGTCCGGGGCGAGGAACCCTCCCCATCCCTCCAGAAAGACCTGCAGAGGGAATCTGACATCACAATAATACAATTAAAGTGGTGAGATGACTAGAACCCTGCCAAATTATCTATTCATGTTTAATCTCAGGTGAATACGTTTTGGCCTCCCGAGACACATTAAACAGACATTTCAAAAAAATAATTGTGCACTAGCTAACGCATCAGAAAGAGAAAGATCTGGCTCACCATTAGCACCGGGCTCTGGAGGAGCGTGGCTGCTCGCTCTTTTGTCATGTGAGCTAAGAAAAGCTGAAGCCGGATCTCGGTTGCTGATGAAACTCTCCAGAGGTGCGTCCTCGTGCGGAGCACTGAAGTTCTCTTTCAGGCCCGGCAGCGTCTTATCCAGCGAGTCGTCCTCCCCATAGAAGTCATAGGGACAGTATTCCCTGGTGCGTGAGTAGATGTTGGCATTGTCGTAGCAATCAGAGCAGATGACCAGTTGGCCAGCTCCGCCTGGTGGCAAAAGAGAGAACATGTCATTTATTTTCTGATGCTTCTTTGAAGGAGCAGCAGCCAATCCCAGCTACTAGGGGTAAAAGGCTTAGAGCACTGCCCACCTGTAAACACTGTTCATGAAATCTATTGAAGTAGTTCTGAAAATTATTTGGAGCATTTTATGGCGATAATTTCATTGACACTTTACTTATATCTTCTTTGGAGTTGAAGTAAAATACTTTTTTGTATTATATTTAGACAGGGTTTTATTATATTTATTTTATTCGGAATTTTATTCAGTTTTGTCCAATTTTTCAACAGTTTGCATCAAGTGTTTATTCAAGTGTATATTCTTTTTTTTCTGTGGGTTCATGCGTTGCACCTGGTTCTGCTGCTGGTTGGACTTTTCGATGAAAAATAAATATCTTTGCGATGATGACATGATTTCAAGTCATTTCACAAGGTTTTGGTGTATTTACGTGTAAGGGGATCAAATATGGTTATTGATCACAAATGAAGAGCGATGGATCAGTTCTATTGATTGGACCCCAGGGGCCCATTTGTTCTGGGAAAGGAATCAAAAATCTTCCAATGACATACACCTAAAGGAGCCACTCATGACATCAAGAGTAACACTAACTTGTTGGGGCGGACGCTAAACCCTCGCAGGGCTCTCCGGGGTGGAAACTGCTCCTGCCAGTAAAGAGAGACCTGCAGTGCATCATGTTGCCATCAGGGTCTACCTCGCTGCCTCCATCTCCGTAACACACCCCTGCAAAACACACAGAGCTCAGTCCTGACTGGGAAAACAGAAAACTTTCTTCTGAAAATAAAAAAAAAATAAAAATAATGCAGTAAAAAAATGAGATTCTCAGTGGTGGAATCCACCCAAAAAAGGTACCAAATTTTTAAGAAAAGACATGTGAGAACCCAAAAGTCAACGACTAAAATGAATTGAGTTGTTTTTCCAGAGAGTTCACCAAAATAAGGTACGACAGATAAAGAGATACAAAGAGTAAGTATAACATGCCTGACTCATTGGTGTTACTGGCCTTTTCGTTACACTTCCTCACCTTCCGCATCCCCTCATTTTCTTTTATATTCTTTTCAGATCGATAACAAATCTCGACTTGTATTGCACCTTGTTCTTGATAAGGTTTCTGAGAGATAATCAGCTTCCATTTCTTCTGGCACAGAACATATCATCACATTCATTGCTCTTGCCCTGCTCTCCAAATCCATCCTCTGTCTCTACAGATGATTCCTTCATTATGATGATTACTTCCATGCTCATAGTTACCAGACTATTCATTTCCTGCTCTCTTGAGCATGTTCTTGTAATTTATCTTTCAACAGCAACATCTCCCATGACGTTCATTTTTTCCTATTTCAGCAGTTTCCTCACATTGTTTTTTGTTGACTCTCATTTTAACAATCTCCTATACTTCACACTGAACTTCCTTGCGGCAATCTATTGTTATAGCACTGTTTATTGTTATGGCGTTTTATACTTCGGTAATTTATGCAATTTACTTCTTCTTCAGATTATCAATAGATAGTCATTGTGCTATTATTGAAGTTGTAATGAACAGTTTTAAAGATAAATTAATCTAATACAAACTAGTATTATTCATCCAAAAAACAACATCTTACCATCGGCACCTTTATGGACGTAACCATTGGACAGAGGAGGCATTAGCTGTTGGTGGCTGCCAGCCTCAGAGTTACTGTAGCCCTCCTGAGGTTCTGACAAAGTTCCCTGAGAGGACAAGTAGCTTGGGATGTCCGGTGATAGATTCATTTCATCTGAGAAAAACAAATCATTAAGGATTTGTTACAAGATCTGTCACACAACCTTACAAACACAAACCTGTGCTGGTGATGCTGTAGTCCTCGCTCTTCCTGCGCATGTGGTAGATGACTATCACCCAGACCAGCGAGGTTCCCACCACACAGCAAACCACCACTATGACCACAATGCCCACGGTGGTCCAGCCGTCCTGGCCATACTGGACATACCCGACGCCGGTATCACAGTTGGGTGAGGGTGAGACACTTAGGTAGATGTGGCCACGTTCGGTACCCAGTGTGTTGGATATGATGCAGGTATACTTTCCGGCGTCGGTGGGACCAGCGTCAACAATTATTAGCAGCTGGTTAGCTGCAGCAAAGAAGTGGCGCTCGGTGAGAACCAGTGGCCCATCGTCTTTGGTCCAGTTGAGGCGCGGGGCAGGACTTCCACCAGCGATACATTGGAGCACGGCGGTTTCTCCTCGGGCAACTGTTCTGTCTTCCAGAGCTCGCATGATGTAAGGAGTTTCTGAGAAAGGCAAACAGATCAGAAATGATATGCTTTATGAAACTTTGCCATCTGTTTCACCTTGAGGACAATGTTACCCAATATTAATTACGTAGTATGCATAGAACTGTAATTTCAAATAACGTGAATAAATGTCAGGTCAATAAAAGATGAATGACAATGTTAGACAGTTTGAAAAACTCGACATTAAATGAACAGAAAGTGAAAATGACAGCTAAATGAAGCGACCCACTAAGGCATGACTCACCCAGCACAGTGAGTGTTGCATTTGCAGACAAACTGCCGGCTGCATTTTGAGCCGTGCAGCTGTAGACCCCCATGTCTTCCGTCTTAACATCAGCAATGAAGAAGATGTCGTCATCAGGCATCACATGCATGCGTCTCTCCCGGGCAGCAGGGAAGTCAGTTCCTCCATCTTTCTGCCAGGCAATTTGAGGTGATGGATGTCCTTCAGCAGCGCATTCCAGCCTGGCCAGGGTCCCGGTCCGGAGGGTCAGATCCATGGGGGTCTTGAGAAAAGACGGCAGCTCTGAAACATAAATAAGATGTTGGCAGGTGTTAAGACTGATATAGGGGAGCTACAAGGATGGAAATAAATCGACAATCACATCTGGTCAAAATATTTCTGTCTCTAGACGGCTGCAGGGCATATCAATCTTTCTATCTTTCAATTGACAAGTCTTATTTTCCACTCCCTGCAAGGCGTCCTTGATAATCTACTTAACAGATTTACAGTTAAATCTCAGAAGAACTCGGCATCACCTTCCACAGACTGAACTTTTAATTTAGACAACCATTCATGTTACCAATAAGGTTCTGAAACAGTGCACAAAAGTAAAGACGCTCATTCTCACCGTTGACAGTAAGTGTGGCTCTGTTGGAGTAGTTGGCCCCAAAGTGATTGGACACCACGCACTGATACCGTCCTTCGTCGGTGAAGTTGACGTTGAGGAGATGAAGCACGGTGGTGTAGATGAGTTCACCGCGTTGGTACCGGGCATAGTTTTGTACTTCTGCATCGTAAAGCACCTCGCCATCTTTCCTCCACGCCGTGGTCATCGGTGAATCGCTGCTGCTGGACGCAACGCAGCTTAGCGTCACATTGTTTCCTCGCAGGGCAACCGATGTTCCGGGGTGAGTTGTGATCTGAGGTTTCGGGAAATCATCTGTGGACAGACATAAGCCTGCTATGACTTTTATAACAAGAACGGTGTTTCAAACAGACGTCGATATCTGCCAGTCTTAACACGCCATAGAATCAAATCAGGTAGCAATAGCAATGGCGTTATCTAAACCCGAGAGGTTTCATGGAACACTAAAACACAAACATGAAATAAACTTTTTTTAAACAGAAACTGACCACAGATAAACTCATCTGGAGTGACGGACAGGACACTTCTGCCCAGTAGACTTGCAGGATGAGCACACACTGCCGTCACTGAAGACTCAAACCGAGTGTCGGTCAGCCACGGCCCGAACCACCGCATATGACAGTCACACAGCAGGCTGCTCGTGTTCAGGATGCTAACAAGACAGACAGGAATAGACAGAATTATAATATGCATGTGTGAGGCTCAGGGTTGATCTTGTCTGCTTGGCAGTGATGAGCACACTCCAGCGGAGATGAAAGCAGATCAAGTCACTTAACATGAAAACATGATTTTTTGATTTCCGTTGTGACCGAAATGTAGCAGCATGTCATGTTCAGCTTTGTGTACGACTCCAGGATGGATACGACTCCATGTCAGAATGAGTGTTTGAAATTAAATGTGACGCAGAGGCACCAACGTTCAAATCATTTTTGCAGCATTGTGCTTAAAACCGGCTGTCAATTGCAAAAGACATAATTAAGACTTAATTAAACATGATTTCACATCGGCTACATGTCTCTAACGAGGAGCGAATCAACATTGTCTCACGATAGCAATTATGAATCACACAAAGCAGATCTCCTTTGAATAAATGAAAAGCCCATTCAATCACATTATTGGCACAAAATAACACAACGGGGGTGTAATTGTTCACTGAAAAGTTACATAGAGGGAAATTCCATACAAATCATCTGAACATGATTCTAATGATGTTATTTTACCTCCCACTCTGTCAAAGCACTACTTCAAGAATCACTTAGTTAAAAATAGGGTTAATGCTCGGGTGATGGATGTTCTTTAAAGTGTTAAAACCAAAGTGCCATCCAGATCATGTTAGATTTCATTGACAGGTCATCTTATTATTTACTCCACAGATGGGGTGAAAAGGTTAGACTCACCTATCACCCATGAAAAAAAAGCTGTCCGAGTTTGACTTGTGAACAAAACCAAATATTTAATAATTTTTCTCCAATAAAAAAACCCACATCCAATAAAGATATCACACAGGTCAGCAACCTTAACTATCAAAAGCACCATTTTGTTTACTCTACCACGCAAGACAACAGGCACAGCAAAATCTATTGCAGCGTGTAAACATTATTCTACCTGTCTCAACAACAAAATACAATGACCCGACTGCAACCGGGAGGCTCAAGAATCACAGGTCGCCGACCTCCCAGCTACATGGACCATAATCAAAGCAACCTTGGTTTACTTCTGTCATATCTTTTTTCTCTCCCTAATCTTGGGGTCTGATAGCAACATGGCTCAGGCAGCATGATCCCTGATGTAGTTCAGTATTTTCATTTGATGTTACATGGCAAGTTAACAAAATAAACCACACATTTTCTACAGAGATCAGCCTGCCTCATGTGCTTAACGCAAACAGCTATTTAAGAACTCAACATGGCAATGCTATTTGACTCATGTTCCTACCCACTTTTAGAAATATGCCTAAGGATCATAGGCAGCAATCCCACCTGACATTTCCTGCACTAGTTCCATATGGAGATGAGATGGTGTATACCATCTGCATTCCCTTGGAAGTGACTTTTTTTTTTTATTTAGCCACTAATAGCATTCCAAGCGTACAATGTGAAAGGGCTGAAAAAGACCTTTAAAAGATCTTCAAAAACAATAATAGCAGCCAAATCATTCATATTTCTACTTACAACTCCTTGAGCTTTAAATGTGTCAGAGACTCCGGGTGTATTGACATGATGCCATTTCTGCTGAGGTCCCTGTAAGAGAAATACATTTATGTGACACTCGTTCATGGGTGAAGGGGAGTGACAAACAATAAGTGCTCACAGATGCTCCATCTCATCCAGGCCCTCGAAGGCTTTCTTGGTAATCGATTTGATTTTGTTATGTTGCAGGTTCCTGAAAAGAAAAATTAAGATATTAAGTCATGTTTATAAGTGAGGGAACAACTGCTATATTTTCCACTTTCAATGCTTGATTTATTACTAAAAATAGTTTGATACTGATGCCACACTAGGACACTTTTAAATGGAAACAGTAAGATATTTGTAAATCGCGCTGTACTCTACAATAGTTCATAAGGGACTATTATCAGACACATAATCTGGCTGGAATGTAACCGCAAAAGAAAAAGTAGGCCATCAATCAGTGCTATGATTTAAATATATTTACAATTGAAAAACAAAAGATTAAGACTTAAAATTGGCCAGCTTGTATTCATTTATATTTGCATTTATGAATGCATTTCAGACGTGTCCTCACAGTGTGCTCAGCTTCTTCATGCCTTCAAACACGCCGATAGAGTCTTCGATGGCCCAGGAGATGACATTATTCCGGATGTCTCTGTAAAACAGTTTATATGTTGATTGCTTTGACAAGAGTATAGTGCTGCAATGAACCTGCTTTAGATAACCATTCACACCAGTTTGCAATAGTCCCCGCCCCCTGCGTCCCCCAGCTCTGATGAGGGCAGAAAAGAGTTTTAGGGTGCAGTGAAATCCCAGAGATGCCTTGTGTTTACACAGTGGGTCATGGACTCTTTTGTTTCTCTTTCCTCATGCCTGACCACCTTTGAAAGAATTCCGCCACTCTGCAGTTCCCCCTTTCACATGAAAACACCCAAGATGGTGTGTCAAACTCCCACAGTTGACCTCTTTCTCACTGCAACTTTGCACAGCAAAATAATGAGTTCACAGCTACATTTCATCCAGACACTTTTCCACCACTGACGTAAAAGTGGATATCACCACACCTCATACTTAAACATAATTACTACAAAACGCAACAATCCAGAGGAAGAAACCTGGTGTGTATTCAGAAAAAACACGTTTTTTGTCATTACACTTTCAAAGACAGCAATAAGGCTCTAAGCACTTGACATATATTAATGCAATTCCACTACAGCTTGCTAAATTATTAAAAAAGGAAACAGATCCCCACCCCAAACCAGAACAAGTCATGTTTTCCTGGCACTGACCACAGTGGACACTCAACCCATTGCACGGTTCCATTCCAGTTTTGTAATAAAGATAGATTAGAATTTTGATGCAAACTTTGTCAACTATTGAGTTCCACAGCAGGACACTAGATCCGGGACAACTTGTTGGTTTCAGACCAACAATATTCCATCATGTTTTAAAGGCTCTTTGAAACCTTAATGCTGAGGAGGACAAAAAACTAAATTGAATGCTTGGTCATTTCTAAACGATACAGCCAGGCAACAGTACTCCTATAGCCTACTGTCCTCTAACCATTGGCAAGTGATAGAACAGTCTTACTAAGTACTTGAAACATGGGTTTGCACTTACAGTGTACGAAGAGAAACAAGGCTGCTGAACACTTTCTCTCCTAAATGACTGATAGAGTTGTGGCCCAAATTGAGGCTCTCCAGCAGGCCCAAGCCAACAAATGCGTTCTCCTCCAGTCTAGTCAGATGATTCAGGGAGAGATCGCTGCACGAAATGATGAACAAGAAAATTCAGCGTGAAATTTGAGTGAGACAAGGCTATCACAACAAGAGAATTACACCACACAAGGATCTGACAGCATATGAGGATGACTTTGTATAAAAAAAAAACACTCACAGTTCTTCAAGCTTCTGGCAGAATTCCCAGGCATCTGGTCGGATGATGCCGATGGTGTTCTGACTGACTCGCAGGATTCGCAGCATGCGAAGGCCATACAGCCAGCCTTTGTTGACTTCAGTAAGGTTGTTGTGCTCCAGCTCTCTGAGACAAAAAAAATTATATAAAAATAAAAAACAGAGTTCCCCATTTCAAACCATTTTCTTTGCAAAACAAAAACAAAACAAACAATGCCTTTATAAAGTGTTATTTGACCAGCCATTACAAAATCCCCATCATTTCAAATATCACACTTCCCCACACACTGAGAGATCAGCCACACAATATGGTTGGTGAAACTATCAATGTGCCCCTTTACTAATTAACTATCAGCCCCCATAACGCAGGCAGACTCACAATTCTTCAATGTTAATCAGGCCAAAAAAGGCTCCATCCATGAGTTTAGTGATGCCGTTTCTCTGCATCTTCAAAGACTTGAGCGAATCCATCCCTTTGAATGTTAGACTGTCCACGATCTTAATCTTGTTGCGCTTTATTTCACTGGTTGGAGTTGAAACAAAACACAATCAAAATCAAACAAAACCAGAAAGACTTGCAAACACATCAGAGGAAGAAAAAAAAAACTCACAGGAACTGAAGATGTGGAAGCTTGAAGACTTTAGATGGCAGGCCAGTCAATCTATTCCTGTTCAGCTTTAGCACCAGCAGGGTGCTGGAGATGTTCTCAAAGCAGCCAGGCTCGAGGACGCTGATCTTGTTGTTACTCAAATTCCTATTAAAATAAAAATAAAAAAATCAAATGAGAAGTAGAAAACAGAACACACATATGTATGTGGAGGAGCTAAGTTAAATGACTTGTGGAGCAGTTCTCGCATTTATTATCTACAATTGTGTGTCACGCGTTTGTGGGTCAACAGAATATTAATACAAAGCACCTTTCATAACAGAAGGCAGCACAACTTGTAGGTTTATTCAAGTCCATTTTGTACATTTGTGCTTAGTTAATGTTGTACAATGAGCAGCAATGAGCTTGATGTTGAGGCTTGCTGGGATCTAAGTGGCGCCATAACAGCACCTGCACGATATTAACAATGCCCGGATCAAGATAAAAATTATCAAAAGATAAAAATCAGACCTGGTTTCATGATTGCTTTCAAATTTGATAGTCACCAAACAAATTTGAGACACTCTACCAGTGGCTTTGTTGTTGTAACATTTGTGTCCCAGCCGTTGGTCTGTCTGACTTAGTTTTGGCAGGTGAGGCCCGTTGAGACTGAGATCATTTTTTTAGAAACAAAGAAATATCCCTTTGTTAATACGCAAACAAAGAATTAGTGCCTCGAAACTAGTAATTCCAGTAACATTTTAGCAAATAAATTGAGCAACTAAAGGGACAGAACTCGCACTCGCATCGAAAGTGTAACCAGCATGGATTCCTCCAGGGCAGCAGCACCTTTCACAAGCCCTCTTTGCACATTTGCATTTGCTGCTGCTCTATTAGATGGAGGGGCAGAGACGTTGTTTGGGCGATAAACAATAAAGCTTTGCTGTTGTTGCTATTTTCGGGATAAGCGGGCAAGGATGGATGATTGGCTAACTTGGTCTGAAATGTTTGTTTCTGAAAATAGCCAGCTACATCTGAACATAGCATCAGAGGCAGATGTTGTGCTTTGAGTGAGACAACACTTCAGCTGAAAAGCTGGAAATACGCAAACGATAGTGAACATTTGATCCAGAAAATCTAAAACAACTGCAAGGGCTGCAGGTTGTTAACCCGGGGGATCAGAAGAATATTGGAGAATGAAACTGGAAGTAACATTACACCTACGGCTGTGTATTTAAGGGAAATATTTAGGAATGCAGGCTGATCAATCGGTGCTGATATTCTGCAGGATTGTGAGCAGCAAATTCCTTTTTTGGAAAGCGATCTAATCATCATATCTAACACACACTAAATACTGCTGTACTCACGGATTTCACTATAATTAATTCAATAAACAATACTACAATATTGAAAGTATATTCAGTCAGTCATGAACAGCAAAATCAGTATCTGAAAAAAAATAAAATGAAATACAAAATTAAAGATAAGTATATATACATCAGGCTTTTCACAAACAGGTGATCAGCCAGACGACTGTGAGCAGTGCACCTCTAAAAATAACAGAACACGCAAGTGTATGTGAAAGTAAATACGTGAACTCACAGATATTTCAGTTGCATGGAGGGGAAGGACCCAACTTTCAGCTCAGTGATGGAATTAGAGGTCAGGTCCAATGTCTCCAAGGATAGAAACGGCTGCAGTTGATGCCCATGGAGCTCAGAAATCCGATTGTGGATCCTTGTTTCAGACATATTAACAATAATGTTGCTTCAACCGCTTGACATTAGTCAAATAATACCAGAACATCTATAATTGGGGTTATACTTACAATGAAAGTGAGGTAATGTTAGTGGAAATGTCTCCAAGGGAAGGGAAAGCAACCAGTTCGTTGTGGTTCATCATACTAAAAAACAAATTATACACGTAATTTACTTCTAAATTATGTCCTCTGAGGTACTTTGAATACATAAACACCACCAATATACCAAAAAGGCCAACACCAAATTAAAACATATGAAACTCCTTACATCAAGTACATGAAAGATAAAGTTTTGGCATGATAAGTCCAAAGTTACAATGGATTAAATTAAATTAGCTACCTACAAATGTATTTGGATGTTTAAACACTTCACAAATAAGTAACAAAACGTGTAATCTGAAATGTACTACACGTTACATTCATTTTCTAATAAGGCTTTTAAAGTCTTACCACCACAGAGTGTGTAACATGATAATAGTTAGATATCAAGAATTGCATAAGTGCCTTGGGAATTTCCTTTGAAATGTTTGTAAAAATCTAGATATTATTTCATACGTTACTATATATATTATTATTATATCAACCCTTCATTACCAGGTTGGTCAAAACGTAAGCAACAGAAAAATAATTTTAAGTCCAATTTAAAAATGTGAACATTCAAATCAAACTTTATGTGTTTATGTGACCATATTGTCCTTAATATAAAATTGTTATTTAAAAATCTAAAACAGTAGGTATGCAATTCGAAGAAAAAAATGTCTTTGTTATTATTTACGATGTCCTGAAGCTTTGACATATATTGTCACATATATTTGAGCGCTGTATTACGGGGGGTATTTCCTTCAGTAGAATGTAATTCATGAAGCTTACAAGAGAAGAAAGTAGAAAAAAAAAAACAAGTAACACAAGCGCTCGTTGACGTTCGAAAGTTACTATGTTGCGGTGCACATCTGGATTGGGAAATCACTGCCGCACATTCCACACTTACACTCGCGTTATCCCTTCTGGAGGATTCATGGAAGCCGTGGACAGTCTTTTTCGGCTACACTCCAGTACGTGAAATCCATCTGGTCCCACCGAACAAGAGCAGGGAGCCGGGCAAGACTCCACGGCCCAGGCACACAAACTCAAAAGCAAGAAGACGAGGGTCGAAGGAACGGGCCAGTCTTCCGCCATTTTAAATGTCTTCCTGCAGGACGCTGCGGAGCTAACTCGCTAAACTCGCACTTCAACAGTGATTAAAGTACCAACAAACAACCCTGATAAGCAGAAAACAATCACAACGGATTGGACGTCGGTGCTATAGCACCACAAGTCCTGGCGGAGCGGTTAAACATAGTTTGTCCCAACTTGAGTGAAGCATCCTGGCCGTGATTTCTTCCTTTCTTCCCAGCGGCAGGAATCTGGAGCAGCTACGTTAGCTTACCGCATTCAGCGCCTCAAACACACCACTTTCAACCGGACCAGCTCGATTTACGTCGCGCGGTGATTTATTCCAGATAAAGTACAAGTCGATCGATTGTCCTTCTTGATCAGCGCGAGTTGTTAACAATTATTTCCTCCCTTTCCGACCTCGAAGAACAACAAAGCGCCTTGAGTTGATGACATAGGACATTGTAAGTCCCGCCCCTCTATCGTGTGTTTGGAGGGCCGTGATTGGCGGAGCGTTACGTTCATCAAAGCATTACAGAACATTGATTGGATGTCAGGGCCATCAACTAATGGATCTTCAAAGTATCTTAGATAAACAGAGGCCAACAGACACCTTACAATTATTATTGTTAATCATTATAAACCTGAATTCACTTTGTTAAATTCGTAACTGTCACTGTTGACAGAAGATAGTTGTTGTTTTTTTTTATTTGTATTTCGAACAGATGTTTAATAACATGAATCTTAAGTTTTAACGTGAATTATGCATATAGGACTATATTGGCTCTTTTTTAAATCATTTTTGAAGGGAGTTTAAACAGTTTAAAGGTACAGGTGACTTTTGACTATACAAATCAATTTCAATGCAAATAGGAACATTTTTGGATAAAAAATGAAATGTCGAAGATTGAAGTTGTATCGCCCAATAATACCAAATTAGCTTTGGTAATCTGGTAATTGTCCCCGTCAAATAAAGATAAAGCAGAGATAAGTCCTCCTTTTGCAGATGAATTTAAAAAAAATAGCTTCTTTTTATTTTAGAGAACAAATCTGGGTATAGTGACATTGGGATATTCTGAAATAAACATAAATATTTTGGTATGATTGTTGTTTAATTAACATTAATTCTACCAATAATTAACAGAGAGTATGGTTATTTTGTTTCAGGTAACAGTGGACCAAGAATATATTTAAGACAATACAAAAACTTAACTTAAAACTGTGACATTTCTGGTGTTTGTGGTTCTGGTGTTCATTCATATTCAATAGGTGTAGTGATTATTTCATTTGATGAATATCAGACCATGATATTGATCCAAATGATATTTATCTAAATGCAGTAGAGCTGCTGTTGATTTATTTTAATTTTACATGAATAATATGACATCATCTGCATACAGAGATATTTTCTGTTCAGTTGAACCTTGAGAGGCTAATGCTAAAGCAAGAGGTGCTAATGGCTAAAGTAAAAGCCATATAGACAGCCTTTTTTCAAACCCTGCTGATGAGCATCAGCTTGGTTATGTTCTTAGTTATTAGTTTCTGATGTCGCATTTTTGTAAGTAAGTATTGAAATTATCCCTAAACCAAAAATGCAAAGAAGCAAAATTACCGAGTGACTTTAACATCAGTTAAGTGTTTATTAATGTTTCTCAATAATTTCCGGACAACTTTGCAACAGTGTTTATTTACATGTGTGCATGCATGCCTTGGTGTGCTTGCTGTGAGAAAAACTTTTTTTTTTTTTACTTAATTTGAACATGAATTCATTCCATGTTGTGTGTAATTTTGTCACGATTGGGACATTCATGTTTCCGTTTTACCGCTTGAAACACACAAATTCACAGGACGCAGAACTAAAGAACTGATAAAGAACATCAAACTACATTTATATTATGGGTGGACATTTAATTTGAGGAAACAACACACAATAGGATTAATATTGTTATCCTAAACCCCAAAATGTCCATTATGTCAAATAAAGAATTGCAATCTACCTTCATTCTCAAAGCATTCCAATATGTGATACTGGCTTTGTGAAGCCCATATTATAGCCTGGGATCTCGACAGATTTCACTGTTATGATAAGAGTCCGTTGTTGATAAATAAAGTGGTCTGATGTACGGCGTCATGAGAAAAGATGGAGAGTAAACCGGCTAATTGTGCCTCACTAAATTGCCTCACCCAATGAGAAAGACAGAGACCGACAGTAGTCAGTCACGTGGGCAGGACTTTGGGCACAAAACAAACTGAGCAGCTGAATCTGCTGGTCAGTTCTCTCCAGCCTGCTGCCACACCCTTCAAATACAAAAGAAGACAAACTTTTATTCGAACTTTCCTCATTTGTAGCCAACTATAAACCGCAGGTCTGCCCTGACTACAGATTAAAAGCTCCACCTTTTTCAGATTACAGGCTGTCAGCTCGTCTTGACTGGGATCACAGTTCTGCTTCTCATTTCAGCATCAGAGTCAACACGCTCCGCTGCCGCTGCTGCAGTCATGCTCCAACAAGCCACCTCCAACCACCTTCCTGCTGTCCTGCAGGAAAAGAAGCGAGGCGAATATCAAAGAACCTTCCGCCTGGACACGCAGACTCGCCAGGAGGTTGTGTCTGTGGTCGGCAGCAGCCTGAAGGCAAACCTGAGCAGGTGAGCTCACCTGGTGGCGGAACGACCGACAAACAAGCAAAACTACCGAGTGACTTTAACACGAGATGTTCTTCAACATGTAGATGTTACTTTACAGTCAAGTATGTTGGATTATGTGTTCTCATAGCATATTTAGTTATGATGTATATTCCTGTCGATGTGATGTTGTTTACTTTTATTGTGAAACAATTTACCGGACATGCACATCTATTCCTGTTTTTTCTTATTACTTTACTTTTCGTATATACGTTTCTACCCAGCACGCGTGTTGTTGTTGAGAACCGAACGAGAAAACGGCAAGACGAGTGTTGTATTACTCTTTTATGGACGACCAGAACATTTTGCTGATGATGACGGAGAATCGAGGAATAAGTGGTCTAACAAGCAGAAAACGCAACAAAGTATTTATGAATGTTGCTCAATATTTTCCGAACAAATTAGCAACGGCGTTTATTTACAAGTGCGCATGCGTGAGTTGGTGCACTAACAGTGTGAAATATTTTTTTAATGTAATTTGAATTGGAAAATGAATTAATTCGATGCTGTGTTCGTGATTTGAAATTCTATGAAGACCGAGATGTTCATGTTTCCGTTTGGCGCTGTGAAAAGAAACGAATTCACTGAAGCAGAAGTAAAGAACTGATAAAGAACGTCAAACTATATTTCTATTATGGGTGGACGTTTAATTTGAGGAAACATTACACAATTGGACGAGTACACAACAACATTAATTTAATTTATGTTAACAACAACAATAATAAACAATTATTATTATTACCATTATATAACGTATATATTATATATTACATAGAAATTATGATTAAGAGAAATACATTTTTTAAAGATTTTTTTCTTTTATTATTGTACAAGTTTTAATTTGCCAGTATGTTGAGTTGTTGATCCACTCTTCTCTGTCTTATTTTATTTTATTTTTTGATCCATCAGTTTCCTTACATGCAGAAAATATGTATCCATAAACATGCCTGATGATTTTGCCCAAAGCACCCCTGTGTTATGAACACAAAAAACCCCAGACATTTAGACAGTGTTACAAAATGTTAAACAATGTGTCGTAACTCTGGTAGCGGACAGGCTTCCTCATCTCCCGCCTTGGCCTGCTAAGTGATTAATGACAGCCAGACCAGATGTTGGTATTGTAACTTACAAACAGACTGATCTAATAACCTGTCCAGTTGGTTATAAAACACATGTGCATGTGAGGATGCCACATTGAACATTGAAATTAGGAGGAACAACTTCATCAGGGCACAGGTTGGTCCAGATTCTGGTTCCAGTAGTTCAAGTCGCTGTGATCCGCACCACCACATTTCTATTGTCTTTCTCTTTTTGTGATTTCCGCCCAGATTCTGGTTAATCCGTCCTTGAAGTTTCAAATTGTCTTCCATAAATACAGACGCAATAGTCACTGTCACAATTCTAGTCTGGGACACACTTCCTCATCTCCCCCACTTACTAAAAGCTGCTCGGCTGATCAGCGCCTGTGTGCACTTCAGTATGTGTGAGTCATGCAAACTAAAATACCACCAAGCAAGATGATGTAAATGAAACTAAAAACAACACCGTCCTCGAGTATATAAGAGTCAGTCAAAAGAGCCCTGAAGATTATTTGTACCCCGCAGGAAAGCCTGAAGGCAAACAGGCGACAGCACTTAAATGGGTGTGGCTCATGGAGCTGAGGTGTCCAGTTTACTGACCAATCAGCTCGCAAAAGTGTCTATACCTGACGGCTTATCTTACAGAGCTGTGACATAGGAGCCTACAGACTGGATCAGTGTGTTTTCTACTTGTGCGACTATTTGGCTGAAGGAGGACACAGATATGTCGCGCCAGCGGACTGTAAGACTGAATTATGACCAAACTACCTGTGTTTTGTATGTGCTCGGCACCAGGCTGAACCTCAGTGTGGACAGGTATGTAGACTCTACTACTCTGCTGACATTTTCTGCTCCCACTGACACTGTTTTAACTTACAATGCAAATATCCTGCTAATACAATTGCATACATTGCCTATGGGCACGTTTGGTACCAAAACTGCATCTGCTGTTTCAGCCTAGCATTTGAATAATGAGAAGAAAACGTACATATAAGGGGTTTAAGAAAAAAAACTAAGAAGAGAACAAGAAATAGTTTGACATATCAAACAGTTTAGTGAAAATGAAAAGTATGGCGTGTAAGGGGATGGGGAAAAAAATGTCCATATGGTTTACAAGTTAAAATATGATGGAAAAAAAGATTATTTTGGTATAGAATGAAAAGAGCTGAGGAAAAGCATTACAATAAACACATTTCTAAGAACAGAAAATATAAAGTAGTGGCTAATATAATCAAGTTTCATAGTGTTTCATGGTGGGGCAGATAGTCACAGTTGAGTGGCCTCCATGCTGCACAGACCTGTCTGAGTTGGCTACTTTCTGACAGCTCTGCAGCCACTTGTCCCGAGGGATCTTCCACGACTATGTTATCTGGATGTGGAATTCACTCAATTCTGCCAAACTCTTGAGTCAATGTGATAAGAAAACAATGAAATTGCTCAAGAAGGAAGCTAATGATTAAATAATCAGAAGCACCTTGATTGAGCAAAGGTCGTTTGCCAAATGTTTAGCTGGTGACCAGTTTATGGTCCCATTTGTCGCTACTGTTAGTAAGGAACAAAATAAAAGCAGATCATGACAGAGATCACTCCAGAGTTGGATGCTAATGGTTAGCACTGCTAGAAATTTAGCTGTCGGAGGACTAATCCTATAATGTTCGGTAACATTTACAATATGGATAATCGGAAGGCTTCATATGTAGAGTAAATGTTTCAGATCCATCCAATGCCATGTACCCAGCTAACCTAAAGATGAGAGACATTCTCATCCTTCTCTGGCTGAAAAAGTAAAAGTCAATATTAATAAATATGCTCAAGGGTGTCTCATTACTACTGGCTTGTCCAGTTTCTGCTGTGTTCCTCAATCAGTAACTAAAATAGTCATGTGATTCTTTAAGTTTCAGAGGAAAAGTTTATCTATTCAGGAAGAGGTGGACTTTTCTTTTTAATCATCTACTTATCACACAACCACATTGTTCATAATGCAAGTGAATCAGGTCACAAGAAGTTGGATCCTGGTACTGCGGGAGCTTATTGTTTGAAGAGAGATGATCTGTTGTGTCTGAGTAACAGAGGAGACGTTGTCAGGTCAAGGAAGTGTGGGGTGTTTGGTTGAATGTCAGCCTGTGACACAACAAAGCCGCGTCTGACTGGAGTAGAGTGGGTGAACAGCAATTGGAGCTCTGGCATGGGATGCTCAGAGTTATTGAAGGCAGTAGGATTGAGCGGTTTGTTTGCTCATGCTGGCAGATGGGGTCATAAAAAGAACCGTACCATGTTGTGATCAGGCCACAGGTCACGGGGTAAACCTAAAGAGGTTTATCAGGATATATGAAAGGACAGCCTGAGACTCTGACCAAGACAGGGATCGAGAAGAAAATTTATGGCAACACTTCTGTTGGAGACAAGCTTGATACTGGCATGCGGTCTGACAAGGCTTTAGATTGGAGTTCAACCATGGTTCAATCCAAAACAAAAACCATAAGGGGTGACACAAAAGGATGGAAAGGAAAAGAACAGACGTTGAACCTCCTACACTGGGAAAAAATCCCAAGAGACTACAGTTAGATCCCAACATTATTCCGTCTGTCAAAAAAATCAGCTACGCGCTGTACACACTGTATTTTCTGGCATCTAGTGAAGAGTCGCCTGTGTCGGGAAGCTCACCCTCTTTGGAGAGTTTCCTGAGGCAAGGTGCTGGCGGGATCAAGTCAGTAGCCAAAACCTGACTTGCTTGTATTCACATTTCTTTTGGGCTGAATGCTGATAGATTCCGCAGTGTGAAAAGTCCCAAAGTAGATCTTTTAATAGCAGGGCCAGCACAAGAGCGATGGCTTTAGAGATGAGTCCCAGGCTGAGTTAATTTTCATTCGTTGAGAGCAAGACTCCTGCTAGAGACAAAGTGCGGAGGATAAATGTGAATGCGTGAAAGCTTCACTCGCACAAGAGGGTACCACTACTAGTATGTTCATCGACCAAGAGCCTAGCTTGCTCTCTTGAGATAAGAACAAATGCAAACATGGCACCATCTGTTATATGTCCTTTAGGCCCAATCTGTGCATGTCCCCACCTGATATAGGAACACTGTGTATTCCACTGGAATCAAATCTAACACCTCCTGGGGCTACTGTCAGCTATCTTCAGCTTTGAAAAGCCGTTCCCACCATACTGTCAGACCACTCTGAACATGTCAGGAGACACCTTTATGTGACCTAACTTGAGTTACACGATCTGGAATATGAACTCCTTCATTAACGTTTGCGTGTGATCTGAGGTTGCCTTATCTGTCATCAGTACAAACATCTTTCTCCTCACAGGAGCGCCCCTCCCCTCTCCAAGTTCTATTCTGTGAAGTGCACGCCCAATGTGGAGTACAGCCTCACCCCACCTCCGGAGGAGACCGACCACCTCTCCCCCATCCCTCTCAAAGGGAACTCGGTGTTGCTCATTACCATGAAGAGCGCCAGCCTTCATGAGAATGACAACAAGGTATTTCTTTTATCTTTGTATTGTATGAATATGTCAGCCAAGGTCAGCAGATCATTTCCATCGTTGACTGCAAACAGCAAAAACTGTATTTTATATGTATTATATTAACAACCTCTGGCTGAGTAATTCATGTTTACAAACTGTAGGGAAAGTTAATCTCTTGACTTTCAAAGTTAAAACTGAAACAAGACTGTAGCAGTTCACCAGCTCACACGTGTCTGACTTCCCTTCTCCTAGCTGTCAGTCCGCTACTATGACGAGGATAAAAAGGTTGTGGGGAAAGCCGTTCTGTACCTGACTGCCATTGGTAAGTGAAAAGTTTTGAAGCACAAGTTAGTAGTAGTAGTTTCTCCAACGTGTGAGAACAAATTGTCACTGCTTTGAGTGTCTGAACCTACTGGTTTTCAGAGAGTAGCCAACTTGCATGGCTATGAGAAGTGCTCACACTGTGGCCCTTTATGTTCGATGAGATTTACAGTGCCCCCCAGGTGATGTCATAGAATGCAAGTTCTGTGTTGTGATAATGACTGGAGGTGTATTCATGAATGATAAACTTTCTAAAGTAGGTGTGGGAGGCTGGAGGCTGTGCTCCGAACCTTGTTGGGACAGTGTTCAGTTACGCCACTCGAATGTAAATGTACAAACAGTTTTAGGTGGTGTAGGGTGATATAATAAATGAGTGTCAAGCTCAGTGGGTCAGGAGATGGCTGTAGCGTTCCAGAAGTTGCTTGCGCAAGGATTTTCTAAATCTTAATAGTTTTTTGTTTTTTTTCTGGTCAAAGATAACACACGTGAAGATAGCCCCGCGAATCTCAGTGGATCACATGCCACAAACATCAAGATCCTCTGCCAAAACCGATCTTGAAGCTTGTTGTCCAGGCCAGAAATCTTGTGTGATCACACACGATTATAAACAGAAAAAAACACATTCCATAAACAGGGAAATATAGCACACCACGTGCAAGTGGACGGGGTGATTAGGTCTTGGAGGTCAAATGATCACAAAACCTCCTTGGCTGAGGTTGGTATCCAGGGATTGCGTGTGATGTTTGTGGAATGCTTTGGAAAGGATAATCACCATGAGACATGTGAAAGGCAAATAAGATAAACAAAGATCTTTAGTTTATGAACGAAAGCCAGAGGTTCAGACTGTGAAGAGGTAAAGAGGAAACTTGTTAGAGCTCTTCATAAGTCTGTTAATCTTTGTCATGCAGAGATCTCTCTGGATGTTGACGCTGACCGAGATGGTGTTGTAGAGAGCAACAACCCGAATAAGGTGAGTTCTTTTTTTTCGTTTGTCCTAAATTCTTTCTAACTTTGATGATAACTTTGAAAGGACTCATGGAAATGGGGTCCAGACGGGCATGGTGCCATTGTGCTGGTCAATTGTGACTCGGAGCGCTCCTATTGGAAGAGTCCTGATCTAGAGAGGAACTTCATCGTCGAAACCTCAGGTGAAAGTGATGGAAAAATTACCTTGAGATCCTATCGACACTGATTGATTGTTTTGTGTGCAGATTTGACCGACATGTCGCACATGGTTCTGCGGACCCGTGGTCCCTCATCTCTGCCCGAAGGCTACAAACTCACCCTCCACATGTGCCAGAGTGACGCTGAGAGTGTCAGAGTGTACAGGTCCAGGGTAGCGAACTCTGACAATCACAGCATGTGTAAGTTAAAGAGCTCAGCAAGATCCAAGATGAAGTCTCACCAGATATTCCCTAATTTCAGCCCAAAACGTACTTGACTACCCGTTGGTGCTGAGCAGCAGGACTCTTTCTAAGGAGGTTCCATACCTTGGAGGTACCTCAAATATGGATTTCTATGTGGAAGGTCTGAAATTCCCGGATAAAGACTTCGACGGTCTTGTCAGCATCAACCTCAGCGTGTTGGAGCCCATTTCTGATGTAAGAGATTTGGAATCTGATGCTCCAGCATGAGAACCTTCAAAAGCAGTAAACTATTCCATCCATTCCTCGACCTTTGTCCCCTTAAGTTGTGGTGACAGCAGATATTCTAGTATTCTCACAAGGCATGTAATATGCATCTTGATGAGAAGCAGGCAAAACTTTCAGTCTTTGCAGCATACCGAGCTCCTGATCCTTTTGAGAGTCCCTTGCCGCTGCTCATACCCATAGGCATCGCTCAATGGTGGACAGTTAGGTGTGTTACTCTTTGCCGCCCCAAACGTGTCGCATCCCATCCTCTTGGATTGTTGTGCAACAGTCATACATATCTGTCCTACAGTGACCTCCCATGTTACACTCGCTTTACATATAAGTCATTGGAATACATGGCTTCTTGCCACATATGTTGCATAAGATAATGACATAGCCCCAGGGAGGGAAGATATTTGACAAGATTATCTTCAAGTCGTTTTTGAAATGAGAAATTTTAGGGGGAACAAGAGACATACTGTAGAAGTCATGGGAGACTACACACATTGAATTACTGAGCGAAAATGGTCAATATTGAGAGAATTGTTAACAACTGAATGCTCAGAAAGCAGTGGATGGATGGATGGATGGATGGATGGATGGAAAGGTTATGGGTGGATGGTGGATAGAAAGGAAAGCAGATGCATGTAAGAGGTGATGGAAAGAGTGTGGAATGAGAGTATGTAAGAACAATATACGGAAAGACCCAGATCAAGAAATATGGAAGCTGAAACCAAAAAAGTACCACTGTCTTTCCTCCAACAGGCTATTCCTGAGACGCCCATTTTCACTGACAAAGTGGTTTTCCGAGTTGCTCCGTGGATCATGACACCAAACACCCTGGAGCCCAACGAGGTTTACGTCTGCAGGTAAAAATAAACTGAGTGCTGAAGATGACACAGTTGTGTGTCTGTTGCCAACAAACCCACTTGGCAGGTTGTTTTTGTTCAGGAAGCGCAACATCTTAGGAGATGAGTACATGAGGAAAAACTCTGTTCTCTGCTTGTTCTGCAGCACGAAAGATAACTACGCCTTCCTGAAAGAGATGAAGGCACTGGTTGAGAATAGTGGACAAAAGCTGAAGATTTGTTATCAGTACCAGAACAGAGGGGATCGCTGGATCCAGGTGAGTAAACCAACAGCTCATATTTGGGCGAACATCAAGAATCCGGTGGGCGGACGGAGGAGGACCAGGATTCAGGCTGTTCACGTTGTTAACTAAACTGGTACTGACAGAAATACATATGTTTTATTAGGATCTTTTGGGGTTCTTTATTGGTTGTTAAAAACACAGTAAATGACCTTGATATTTAGCAAAAATGACACTGCACTCACGCTGTCACTCAAAAAAGGCCAGTTCAATCAGTCGGCGAGGTTTGCCCGGGAAGTAAGTCAGCCAAGCTAAAGCTATCACCTATTCACCAGTCTTTTCCACCAACCAAATGTGTCCAGGATGAGATGGAGTTTGGTTACATTCAAGCTCCTCACCATCAGTTCCCGGTTGTGCTGGATTCCCCTCGAGATGGAAAACTCATGGACTTCCCATTCAATGAGCTGCTGGTGAGTGCTGCTGTCTTTGCATCTCACGTGCGGGCCATGAAGATCCAAGCCCAGAATGACCACGTCGACTCTGCCCGGTCCATTGCTAATGCTGCTAAGAAGTAACTTGGCAAAGTGAGCAGGCAGAGAGGGAGACTCTTGACTTTTGGCTGATAGGCAGAAGGACAAAACCAAGCCCCACCTGGGTCAGAGGGCGATGCTATCTACCAGTGAGAGGTCTCACACAAGCGTGTTCACTCCTCCAGGGTCCAGACTTTGGATATGTGACCAGAGAGGCCAAAAGGAAGGATGTCAACAGTCTGGACTCATTTGGGAATCTGGAGGTGAGTCCTCCTGTGACGGTGAACGGCAAAAGCTACCCGCTGGGCAGAATCATCATCGGAGTGGCCTTTCCTACGTGAGTCTTTGAAACCTAAAATAGATCAAACACAAGTCTAAGCATGGAAGAGTCTGCACTTTATCTTTTTGGTTTCAGGGCAGCAAAAGGCCGGAACATGACCAAAGTAGTCCAGGACTTCCTGTGGGCTCAGAAGGTACAGGAACCCATCGCCCTGTACTCTGACTGGCTGTTTGTTGGCCATGTTGATGAGTTCATGACGTTTGTTCCCGCTCCGGACAGAAAGGTTTGTACAAGGGACTGGGAGACTGATGGGGTTTTGGGGTTGATGTATGTCGCTCCTAATTCCCCTGTAGGGTTTTCGCCTCCTGCTGGCAAGTCCGGACGCTGCCTACAAAGTGTTCCGAGGTCTCCAGAACAGCGGCCATGGACAAGCTAAGCTCTTTGAAGGTACGTGGCAGTTGTCTATTGCAGTGTGAACATGTTGAACATTGTTTATCTTTTGGTTGGAACCAAGGGAAAGGCAAAAAGGAGATTACTGTGGACGTCTTGCTCAAAGACGAGCAACTTCAGTCGCACAACAGCTACGTACAGGTGGGTGACTGGCAGTGTCCCGTTTTGTTTTGCATTTTTTTATGAGCTCATCTACTACTTGTGTTTCATTGGCATGTCACTTGAAGGAAGGGAGTGGTATGAGTAACAAATTAAGCTTTCTTCGATGCAGTACTGGGCTTTTGTTGGTAGGCAGGTGGAGTCAGTGTCAGTACTCAAGGGTCTGTAAACTTCTTTCCAGACCAGCGTTTTTGTGAAGACGCTTTTGATGGTACCCTGTGAGAAATGATCCCAATGTTTATTACCTGTGTGACATCATCTCCCGAAGAACTGCATCGACTGGAACAGAGACGTGCTGAAGAGAGAACTGGGTCTGGACGATGACGACATCATCGACCTGCCAATCCTCTTCAAGTTATTGAAGAGCAGAGAGGAGATCAGAGCCGTGGCTTACTACCCTGACATGGTGAGCCAAACTCAACACACATCAAACACCTCCCGAAAATAACCACGACTAAATCCATCATGTTGTTTCCAGGTAAACATGATTGTACTGGGGAAAAACCTTGGTATCCCCAAACCTTTTGGGCCGAAGGTGAACGGGCAGTGTGCTTTGGAGGCTGAAATGTGTTGCCTGATGGGAGGTCTGGGTCTCAACTGCACTTTCATTGATGACTTCGCTTCCTACCACGAACTCCTGGGTGAAGTCCACTGTGGCTCCAACGTCCGCAGGAAGCCGTTTAATGTAAAATGGTGGAACCTGGAGATGTGAATTGAAACTGGAATCATTCCTTTCAAAACTCTCCCCTAAATTTTACCCAACCAATATGAGGCATCGCCATGAAATATACACAAAGCTTTCAGAGGAAGATTTTCAGATACAACTTACGGACAGCTAAGTGAGAGAAATGTTGCAGTTCTTTCTCAAAAAATAGTCAACAGTAGCCATCTTGTATCGCAAATTAGGCTTGGTGAAGTCTGTGATAATGGACATCAATCATTGGATTATGTACTTTCAAATGCAGCTCAAAAATGGTACGTTTTACTTACAATGATTTCTTACAAACTGAAAACCTGCGCGACTCCACATGCGGTCTGCTGCTCGTATCCACGTTCTGTACTCCAGTGCCTCGACTGGGAAATCAAGGTCAGTTTATCAGCAGCAAAAGTAGCAGGAAACCAGCAGGAAAACTACGCTCAGATCTTCACCATGGTGGTAGAGAAGCTCCTTAGTCAGAGTCAAAAAAAAAAAAAAGTGCTGGCCTTCACTAAAATACTGTATATCAGTCTTTAAAATGTCTTTAAACCTCAAAGAGTTAAGTAATATTTTAAGGAATGGTAACACACATTTCATTAGTTATGTACAAGACATTGAGCATTTCAGACTAAAATACTGTATATCAGTCTTTAAAATGTCTTTAAACCTCAAAGAGTTAAGTAATATTTTAAGGAATGGTAACACACATTTCATTAGTTATGTACAAGACATTGAGCATTTCAGAGGTGCTTTTAGAAAACAATGTGAAGATTTTATTAAACATATCTGTTCACTTAATTTACAAAACAAATGATGAAAAGCCATATATACAAACAAACGAACAAGGGCACTAGCAGAACAGAAATACAATCATTTCATTTGAGCACAAACAAGTTTCCAGTCCGGCTGACGACCGGCAGTTCCACGGAAGGTGATGTGCTACAAACCCACGAGAGGGCGCACTTGTACCATGAACGAATTTGATTGAGCCTTTCTACTGGACTCAAAAGTATCTAGGACTCAACGATGTTTTCTAAGAAGCCATGTTGACAGTCGGGGCAAAGAAAGAACCTTCTCTAAACCTTTTGTATCTGTAACACTTCATCAATAAACAACAGTGTTATCTTGTGGCACAGGTGTTTTTTGACTCTGCTCAATAAATACACACTTGTTTTTACATTCGTGCCATCAGGTCGTACCATTAAATAAACCAACAGTTCAAACAAAGACGGAACGAAAAGGCCTCTTCATGATGACGCACACAGTGATTCCGTTTTCAACGATAAAAAGAGAACACGTTTCTGTACCAGTGCCTGCCACAGGAGTTTCACAAACATATCTGTGCCTCAGCTTCTCTCCGTAAAGCAACCAGATTAAAACTTGAAAATATTACCCTTTAATTTAAGGGGTTTAACAGGTCATCATTCCCCATTCCACAATTCCTAAATAAATGTGGGCAAATTCGGTGCTGTCTGTATCAATACCCACTAATACACGGACGACGATTCCAACCCTGGAAATCACCATATTTCTTTGCAACCTGTGTGCAAGTAGTTTCCGAAATATCTGCACCATCAACATTTCCTTGCAACCAACTCAAGTGAAAATCAGCATTAAAATCCTCAAATGTAAATGCATCAGTACAAAAAGTCATTGAACACTATTCACCATTTCCTTCGATGTGCTCACCTGTGCTCTAACAGGAAACTCATTTGCCGTGGAACTTAACATGATAAATTCAACAGGGCGTATTACAATACGGACTTATTTTCATGTTATCTCCCAACTGAGATGACCGAAAAGGGAGAAAGTCTGACGCTACTCACAGTAATGTGTTGCCATCTTCATCCTGAATCACATAACTAGCTGTTCTTTGTGTAGAGCGTGTAGTAGAGCGTGACAACAAGATCCTCAATCGTGGTCCAGGCGGAGCCACGAGTTTGGGCATTTACACATCCTCTGTTACAGTAACAGCACTGTGATGTTGGACGGGCAAAATGTAGTGCTTCTACATAAATAACACATAAAGTAACCAGCAGTTGGCCAGAGCAGCAACATGAAGAAGAGAATGCCGAGCACGGTACAGAGGAGAGTTTTCTCTCTTCTTTTGTCAAGCAGATTTACTCCATGCACAGAAGTGATCGTCACAGATGAATCAGCACGTGACAAGCATGTTGCCATGACTGCAACTATTGCTTTTTATCATCACAGATCCAATTGCCATGTTTGTTACACAATATTTTGAACTCACGAAATCGCAAATTATGTCAAAGCAGATCCACTAATGAATCATAATAAGAAACCCAAAACTGTGTGACACATAAAAAGTGAGCTTAAGTGTGTGTTTTGAGGTAAAAACTATGACTGTCGTCTATTAAAAAAGAAAATGATGTGGCTCATGTTAGCACAAGAGGAGCTTGTGCTGAATCATCCTGTCCCTCAGGAGCAGTTCCATTTCAATTGCGCTCGCCTGAAGATAACATTGTATCTTTCTGGGCTGCCAAGATGCCTGTACTACAAAAATAAAGGGCATGGAATGGCATCAAGAGCAGTGGCGTGGATACACTGAATTGACCAAAGGGTTTCAACACAGGGACAGGATTTCAAAGCAGACATCATGAATTAGGATTCCGACTGAACTAACCAGGCACATTGACTAACAAAACCAAGAGACAGATATGAGTCAGTGCGCAGGTCCGGAGCTTCCCGTCGCCTTGAAGTGTCGCAGGAACATCCCACGTGGAGCTGGAATGAGGGCTTTAGGGGCACCATGGAACGACCCGTCTGTCCGGACAGGACAAAGATCAGTGGTCAGTGTCTGGGTCTGACCTCGGACTCGACAGCGGTGGAGCTGAGATGAATTTTTCTGGCTCATCTCTGGCAAATGACATCAACTGAGGGAAGGCTGAGTTGGGAGGAAGAAAAACCAACGTGGATTTAGAATTATTTCATGCTACACAACCACAAAGACCGCATCAACCACATACCAGATACATATGTTAATAACATCGAACACGCTTGCATGCTTCTCTCCGCCGTGCCTCGTGGGGGCACCAGAGCACCATTATAAGACTAAGCTGGTGCAGCCTAAATTCAACTCAAGCTGGGTTCACTTTGATCTTTATGAAACTTTTTTTTGTGCCTTGCTCGTGAGCCTAACTTGGTGAGTTGAAAAAGGCAGCACAACAAACAAGGACACAAAAACCTCAGAGACAAAAGTGTCTTTCATTAGAGAGCATCCACTGCACCATCAAACACTGAAGTGCTCTCCAATACAACATGAGAAAAGAACAGCGTAAACCATAAAATACAATAACGAATACAGGTTGTTTTTAGGCAAACAGTGGTGGTGAGATAGGCAGTAATGTGAGAATTGAGAGGGTTGACCAGGCGTGCTGCTGTATCTTCTCACCAGCTTGTTGTTTGTCTCACCTGAAAATGGACATCGATGAAAACGATGCAGCGGCACATGTTAGCAGCTCTGCGTGAGAAATATGAGGAGGTTAGTAACACATGCAACGCTGCAATCTTTCTTTTTTTTTTGCAATTTTTAATGATAAACATAAGTAGAAAAAAAAGAAAATGATACGATGATCAAATCATGTAGCTAGTAAGTCCATTAAATGAGTTTTAAGGTCCATGCTGTGTTTTGGTTGCACTCAAGGGGCCCTGACAGAGATGGTGTTCAGTCACCCCCAGATTTGATTTAGAGACCCACCCAAGGGTCCAAAGGAACTGGCTGATTCGTACGGAGTCAGCATTTCTACAATATTAATTTGAGTGTATTTATAGATTTATCTCAGTCGGAAAGACTATGGAAATCTAGCTGGTGAAACTGGGGACAAGATAGAACAGTAGCAACGACGTTATCTAAAATAGAACACTGAAGAACGCTATCTGTGAAGTTAGGTTAAAATCTATCTATCCATCTATCTATCTATCTATCTATCTATCTATCTATCTATCTATCTATCTATCTATCTCTCTCTCTCTATATATATACATATATATACACACACACACACACACACACAAAGCAAACTATTTTCCACACTTTAAACAGTCTTTTTCTTCTCACCCCAGAGGACTTGCTCTCCAGCGGGGGCCGCTCTGTCTTGCGGCTGTCCGTCACCTTGGCTTCTGGTGGTTTGACTCCGTCTGGTTGTTGCTGAAAATACGAAGCTGCACACGTGTGCAAAAGATACAGATGTGCAAGTTAATGAACTCAAACTCTCGCAGCGCTGCCAGCTGCTCTCTCAGAACGACCAATAAAAGCTCAGTTTCCTAGGAATTGTAATTTTCAGTCAATTATTTAAAGGTTCAGTTGTTTAAGGGTTAAATAGCTCTCACTGCTCCTCAGCACAGGTTACTGGAATTATTTTTATACTCTCCATGAAAGTTGCATGAGGCGTTCTTTCTGTCACCTTCTTCAACCTTCAAGCCGTCACCGACCTACAATTCTGGCCCATATTGTTCCCGCACTCACCTGGGCAACTTCCCTGGCTGGCACTGTACACGCTGTCCTCCACACTGGAGCTGTACATTAATGAGTTTCTCTTGTGTGGCGTCATGGAGGAGACACTCTCCTGTGGGAGGAAGGACATCTGAGTCAAACAGGGTGAAAAGCAAGCAGAGGTTTGTGTTGCGACAACAGTCGTTTTTAGTTATGATAAAATGTAACAAAATAAATTAAACTGAGGACCCACTGGCTCTGAATACTTAGAAAATCATTCCTCTTCTTATCAATTAAAAAAAATGCATAACATAAACCAGGTACTGCTCTTCGCAATTTAATAGAAAAAGTACCAACATAGATTTGTTGTGTTTGATCGTCACTTATTTTCAATGTGAGGGACTCTTCAACACTTAGGAAAGAAGTGAGGGCCCTGACATTCCCAGGCTTTACATAACATAAATACATCAATACCTGGGAATTCTGTTCTGAAGGACAGTAAATACCAAATATAATACATTATCTAAATGATTTTGGTGGCAACCTATGTATGGGTGTCCTAATCGGAAATGCAAGTTAAAACAATATTAAGCTATAATTAGGGCTGTAAAAATGAAAATGTTTAATCGTATTTGATTGCACAGTTACGATGAACTCTGCTTTAGCGTGATTCAATGAGACTAAACATTTTTCTCTATTGACAGCCCAAGTAATAACATGTTAGAATAAACTTATTTGAAACGTGTTCAATGTCATAAAAATATTACCCAAATGATTAAAAAAAACATTTCTGCAGCTATTACGCACAAATAAAACAACCAAACTAACATAAAATTTGTTGTGAAAATAATAATAATAATTCAGGCTTTTTCATAAAGTATGAAAGAATGCAATGTAGTTTTATTTGGGAAGCTGCAACTTGTCGAACTGTCAGGGAATATTCTGTTTGAGTTCCACCCACCAATCCTGTTTCATATTCCTCCTCGGCCTCCTGTTCCTCCACCACGCTGGCGAAGCTGCTGGCGTTCGAGGAGGACCGGGACAGATCCTGAGCCTCGGGGATGGACGGCGCTCTGCAACACATCACCATGCTACACACCTACGTTACTCTGAATTCATAGCACACGTTGACTTCTTTGCTCACAGCGTTTTCTGCACTGCATGTGGTCACATTTGCATCTGGACCTGGAATCTTGCCCTTGTGTAATACATTCATATTCATGGGTTTTTTAAAGACTCCTTTGAAATCCTGTCTCCGAATCCAAGATAAATGTTGAATTAAAGTTGCAGTGTGTAAAACTAAACAAACCAATGCTCCTCTTTTCGTAGCCTACCTGTTCTTAGCAGCATGGAATTCAGGTGAGCTGTGATTGGATGAGTTGTCAGATCTGTTTTCAAGGGAGAAGTGCGGGTTGTCGGGTGTCCTCTGTGTGTTTGGCGACACTTCTCGGCTTCAGGAAGAAGAGACATTGACAGAGTGAGAATCAATATCGGACCAGAGGGCACGATTTAACTGATGAAATGTTTATCTTCTAGTGTGAGATCAGGATAAAGGAAGGTTGTTTTGAGTATGGGACGAAAGAATATCAGTCGTTGCCAAGGAAGCCCCCCCATATAATGTAATGTTTCATACACAGGAGGGAGCAGTCGAGTACATCTAATGAGTTCTTCCCTCACGGCACAATCCTCAACCAATGACACCGACTCTGGTACTGTTGATCATTTCTTGCACTTTGAACTGACTCACTGTCCACTCAGTTTCTCACATCTCACAGTTTCATCTTTGGTTAACCCACAACTCTTCTGTCACCCGACTCACCTCCTCTCTTGCACCTCCTGAATGTTCTCAATTCCAATGGCGCTGCTGCGTCGGGAACTGAAGGGGCCGGACTTTTTCCTGGTGGGGCTTTTCCCGGGAATGATTAACGACTGAGATCAGGGAGGGAGACTAGGGTCAGATGGACTGAGACACTTTGAAAACGACACAGCGCTAATATAGACGATGATATAAGATGACTGGTAAATAAAAGCAACATGGGGAGTTAATAAATGATTATGTTATTATATTTTGTCTACAGACTCAGTGGGATTCAGGGAACTAAAATCGCAAACGGATTGTGCTTGGTAAGGCTAAGAGGTATTTAAAGGTCATCATGAGGTCGTCCATGAGCTCGGCCATTCCAGTGTAGTCCATTGTATCTTCAAAGACCTGAGCGCAAAGAAACCATGATCACAATGAGTCAATTCTGGACCAAGACCACGCCTTAGTCTTAAGAGTTGAACATCTTGTCCCTGCTGGGAATGAGATCCTGCATTGAGTGGAGGAGCTCAAGCATGAGAAAGCCTCCCAAGTGAGGATGGGCACAATATCCTCAGTCATGAGGACTCTATATTGCTCCTCTGGGAGAAAAAGCTGATCTGGAAATGGAAGGTCTTGGGCTACATTCCTACTCTCATTCTCAGGACATACGCTATAGGCAGTGACAGAAGAAGCAGGATCGCTCATACATGTTTCCTCTTTAAGCTCAGCATACTATCAGAAGAAGAAGAAAAAGAGAATTTGTACACAGGAATGGGATGGTGAGAAGTAAGATTGGCAAAAACATATCTCTGAACTCCTATATACAACTTGGAGTAGCTGTCATTTTCTTTTTTCCTTCTCTATCTGAATAGATCATGGCCCGTGAGAGGAAGCAGTTCGAGGGGATGATGATCCTTTGAAACCTTCATAAATCCAGGTGGAATTCCAGAACACAACCACAGATTTTGTTTTTAACGCTGAACCTAATCTCAGATCTGGTTAAGAAAACGGCTGGCCTTGTCTATTTTATTAACCTGTATTTTTGACTCTTTGGTTTGCTGCCTCAGTGTAAAAAAGGCAAAAAAAACTGAGGATAAACGTTTGTATGGTGAAAAGAAAGTTTTGTTGAGTAAATAATGGCTTTTATGAGGTAACACCTAAATCCCACTGAGAAGGTATGGATTTTCAAAAAGCAAATTTCTCCCGCAGAAGTTGGTTAGGAAAATTATAAAAAGCATCCTTGAGAGACAAACATGACCAAGAAGTGAGAAGTATACGTGAACCTCTTCTATTGTTCCTATCCCTATGGCACTGCCTCGCCGTCCATATTTACTGGGACTTTTCCCTGGGACAAGCAATGACTGTGTCACACAAGCGAGGGAAGCAGAGGGAAAGATAGAGAAAGAGAGAAGGAGAGGAGGATATAGAGTGGAAAAAGTAGGAAAGGGGGAGTGAAAAGGAAAAGAACACATCATAAGATATCATGCACACAGAACACAAAGTCTCAAAAAAAAAAAAAAAGACCTGTGCAGTGAGAACATAAAAGGAACCACAGCGTGACTTAATAAGAGCGATATGACAATCAAGTCTGAAGTTTTAAGCGGAAAAGAAAAAATAAAAAGCAGACTGGACGCAGCAGGAGATGAGTGCCAGCCAGGCAGCAGGCATGTCACGTTCTGCCCTGAGGGAAACAAGACTGTTTAGTAATGCATTCAAAATGGCCCACAGAAATAAAAGACGTCCAATGAGGTCCCAATTTAAAACTCCAGCGACAACAAAATGAGAAGAATTAGGCGTTTTTGTGGTGGGTGCCATGCATGTTACACAGCCAGGCGTGCACAAAACCTGGAGGCAAAGCACAGAAGAGCAGCAATCATCATTAACATCAAGCAGGAAGGGAGTCTGGGTAGTCACTCAAATGTTTGTAAGACTCTTTGAAAAAGGAGGGGAGAGTGTATGGCTTGTTCTCTCGGGCTTTGCTGATTTTAAAGACAGAACGACCAAACAGCAAAATACTGAGATGTTTCTGGACAAGGCAAGAACCCTGAAGGTAATGGTCCGATCAAATGTAGATGGTTAGGTTTGGGATTAGAACTAGAGGGGCCCCAAGTCCCCAAGTACAGCAGGAATTCCAAGGTCCACTCACGGGTAATTGAAAGTTGGATCCAAGTGAGATGCATTTGGTACATGGATAGTTGGCCATTGTTAGTGTACGTTCATAGCAAATGCAACATGGCAACACCTATTGCACTTTTTCTACCCGAGTTGTCACAGGGTTCCATCGACTTCCCCCACCTCTCAAGTTGTGTTAAAAGAGTTGGTAAATCTGCCAGGGTCATGGGCATTTTGTCCCCACAATGAGTTACCACCATCAATGGTGAAACTGCAACCAAAATGAGCTAAACTCCACAGATTACTGTTGTTAGTTTTAAAATGTGAGATGCTCAAGATGTTTGAGCAATCGGTACCAGCCTACTGTGGTGGTATTCCAGGATGTCTACGGGCCTCTACATGAGCGAAGCAAAGTCTCGATTGACAGAGACTTTGATTCAATGCAAAAATGCATAGCTACATCGAAGAGTGATGCAGTTCCTTTGGCAAGAGTTTCAAATGATTCATTGTAGAGAATTAAAAGCTCAGTTTAACAACAAACTTGTTGACACTGCCTATGAAGTTTATAAACTGCATTAAAGAAGTTCTCAAGAGAAGGAAAAAGTTCGCCTCCGAGCTCCCATGAACATATGCTTGGGATGGTGAGTTATCAGCGTCTGCTCAAAGGTTACAAGTTCAGCGCTTCCTTAAGGGATGTGTCAAGTCAAGTCTTATTTAAACAGCGCCAATTTGCAGAAGACCCTCGTCCTTGAGCGAGACAACTCATTCCTAATTCTCAGACTGAGTAAACCCTTATGACCACTATAGGCAACAGCGTCATCATACTTGGGCTACGTTCTACGGCCTTGAGGTGCAAACTAGGATTTGGAGGTTTGAGAGCTTCTGGACAATGATACAATGCTGACCTGGAACTTCATGCACATGAGGTCAGAAGCACATGAAGAACACTAAATGAAAATACGACAGCATCTTGCTTTAAAAGGCTTGACAAATCGAGCGAAGTTGGAGATGTTCCCGGACACTTCTCTCCTTCCTCAGCTGCTGCTCTGATGAGACTCTCCTTTGTTCTCACATGACCTGTGATTCAGACTGATCAGGCATCAATAATGCAGTGTGAAAGGGGCTAAAGTCATTACAGCCTCAGCTCAGTCCCGATGTGGGAACATTGCTTGAGTATCACTGAATCCTCACACTTCAATGGAATCATCCAAGGAATTTCAAGGCAGGGCACAGAGCCAGGTACCATTGTAGTCATCCAAAACCATAATGCACAACTTGACAAACGTCTCAGTCTGTGGCCGTATTCAGCATGCCACAAATGAACTCAATCTTTTCCCTCAGTTCATTGATTTCCTGTCCCACGTGACTACTGCAAGGGGATATGTCTCAGCGGCACGATATCTGAGTTGTGCCTTAAAACTGGGGACATTTCTGTTCATCCCCACAATGGCTCAACAATTTGTTCCAGCATTATACCAGATGTCAATATTTTGCTGTTTGTCATTTGGTTTTGTGCTTCTTCCGGGACTTATCAAAGGAAATATTGATTTAGCATGAAAGAAAAGAGTAGAATAAACCATACCATACCATAAGGAGTAATATTGAATCAAGGGAGCAGAACATTTGATTCATTCTGAGGCAGACTACTTGGTCATGCTTTGTGGAGATGAGTATTCCCGGTGATCGATCATGGATGAAACTGTAATGGCGGAAACTCTAAACAACTCCAAACAGAAGCCGCTCGGAAAGTGACTACAAAGCACTAAATTCTTTGGTTCCGCTTGAAAGAAAGTGGTCATGTTGCTTTTGCACCATTTGAACGAAAGTTGAGTTACTTACAATCCCCGGGGTTTTGGGGCTCTCTGCGGAATTGTGGGTAAAGCTGCCACTGTGACTAGTGGAGACTGTGTGTGACTTCTTGTTACTGAGGCCCATGGCGTCCATAGACTGGCTTCTGCTGCGGATGACCCGCTACAGAGAGAAACGAGGAGATGCTTGTCATTGGTCCGACTTTAAATGGCCAGGAACTGTAACCTAAGGGTCATCAAGAACCACCACATGCATGTACACACTGGATACAAATTACTTTCTGCATGGTATTTGCCAATTTTACCCCAAAGCCAAAGGCAAAGAGAGAAGAACGCAAACCCAACTATCTTTACTACTGTACAATCATGTTAATTTTCATGTTGTAGGTGACTTGCGATAGACATGGATGGATTGTCAGTTGAAAGACAGTTTACAATCCACATTCATCCAAATTTCAATATACTGTTGATGCTCAAGTAAAAAAAAATAAAGTCAGAAATTTGGGACAATAAAAGTAGGTCCTCTACATACTACCCACTCTAAAAATGACGCCTTTCTAAATCCTTTACCTGACTTTTATTCACTTGAAAAGCAAGTAGAGACAAATCTACATTCATTTGTTTCTGCATTGGTGCTGTCTTCCACCAGCACCAAGTTCCGCTCCCGGTCACAAGGCACTTGCCTGTGGTAACTCTTCCTCTCACATAGCAGGCTGGTGTTTTGGCACTTTATCCCGCCCATCAGAAATTCTACTCGCGATTCAGACAGCAACATTGCACTTTTTGAAATGCAAACTCAATTTGTCCAGACCAGGAGCAGTAAGACTACGCTAGAGTTGCACATTTTTATAGCTGGAAGCGACAAGACAATTTAGTGAATTCCAGAACAGCCTATAGCCACTTTCTATGGCGAGGAGAGTTCAACATTTGACATTTCATCTTTATGACGCAGGTATGATAAGGCCTTAAAACTTCCAGCTATGCATTTGAATGTATTTGTAGTCAATTCTAATTTAAGAGTAGATACAATCCTACATTGTTTTTTCATTCTAGTTGTAAAATATAGCGCCATATATACATTTTCTAATTACAGAAAATTATGGTCGTGAAACTGCGTTTTCAAAGTTGAGCGTGGTACTAAAACTCTCCACAAAATCTGACCACCGTAACACAACGTACTATCGTAAGTTCAGAATCTGCAGCACAGACTTTACAGATGTGCCAATAATTACCCCACAGTATGCTTAGCTAGCTATGTCTAGCAGAATGCCCACACACGATTGAGCCGAACAGACCAAATGCGTTAAACATGGTAAAGAGCGAGACATTCTCCACTCAAACCTTTAATGAAATTTTTCACGATTTCCTTGCTCTTCATGCCAATTTCTTGATCAAATGAATGGTGGAAAAGCTAGGCTTAACATAGTCTGGTCTAGTCTAACTGGTATAGCTCAGACCATCTGTTAGGAACCTGATCTAAAATAAGCTGCGAGTTTATAGCACAAGGAAAATGAGTTTTTAATTTCTTGTTTATCCTAAAGAGACTATAACAATAGCCATTTTTGATTTTTCATCACCATTCTTGGCCGAAATGGCCATGAATGGTGATGTCATTCATTCAAAAGATGAACGGCATAAGATGCAAAACCGTCAGTTAAAGATGAAACGCTCCATCTTACATATCCGCTGCATTAAAGAGTCATCTTAATGCAGCGAGCAATCAGCATCTCATTTAGCATCAAAAGCAAAGAAGTCATCACAGAGCTATTCAACTGTGTTCTGTATGTGTCGATTTCCTGTTTGTTTTGTGAAATCAATTCCTGACAACCGGAGTGCAGATCAACGTGCTGCGGGGAAAGAAGTGTGAAATAGATGTATAAGCATGAGAAAGTGCAATGGAATGTTAGACTTGCAGTGCTGAAGGATGCATATGTTCTCTGTATTCATTTGACCAACAAGAGGAATCTGCGGGGGAGTTTGGCTGTGATGGCAAGGGGAGGATGAAAACCAACCCACACACATACACACAAGCAAAGAAGACCAACACAATAAGAAGAATGGATGAAACAGCTGGGCAGAATAATTTAAGAGACAGATGCAGGTAGTTTGAGGTGTGACTGAGAAGCAGAGAGATGGCTGGAATATATTAGAGGATGTCAGGAAGAAGGATGGATGAACAGCAATAGAATATTTGTCTTCATTTCCAGAGGGTGGCACTTTATATCAAAAATGTATCTTAGTTCTGGAAGGATTTTTTTTTCACTCTCGGCAAATGTGTGCTCTGAGGGCATTGAAATTAGGGATTGGGATTAGAGGGTGAAAATGCAAGTGAAATGGAGTTTCCCAGAACTATACCATGTTCTGATATAGAGTTGGGGAGCACAAACGAACCACAGTCAGTACTCCGGTGGCAGAGTCTTCCACGTCTACACTACACAAAGGGCCATAACTGAGTTGATGCTGTCACCTGTAGTAAAGCAAGAAGCAGCAAATCACAATTTTAATGTGTAGGAGCAAAAGACTGACAAAATCCTTGGCTTCAGTCCTTCACTTAACTAGTGTGAAGTCAAATAATCGCCATCTGTAGCCTACAATGAAGTAGTATCCGCTGCCTGAACAAGTCAATTGAGGCATTCAGCTGAGTATCCTCCGCTGATGCCAGGACAGATGGCTTCCTGATTGGGCCAGCAAGGATTGCTCATGGAGTCCATTACTCAGCCAACATTAACACCACAGCGCCCGCAAGTGGCTGTTGGAGTTGTGCTCAAAAAGAGCGTATTCCATTTTGTGGTTTGCAGTCTTCAGTGTGACTGTGTGGAGATCCATCGAGAAGAAAGCATCTAAAATCCCCTTCCAAGAGGTTTGAGCTGCTAACTGACTGAAGGAATAGACGGATGGAGACAGTGGAGTCCTGAGGCAACTGAGGCTTGCATTCCAACTCAGACCATCAACGTAGAAGACCAATCATCAAGACAGGTGTGAGAGGTCCATTTAAGAGCAACCCAGTGTGTGGCGGCTCAACATGGTAGAGGACAATACAATCTCCTGCCATTGGTGGTTAAATAAAACAGAAGGAAAAACAATGTCATCGTAGCCTATTTGTTCTTTTCTGTATTCTGACTCGCAGGTATTTGTTAGTGCTCATTTAAATACCTTGTACCAAAGTAATTAAGGGCTGACCTTGAGACAAACGTTCCTGGCATCGTGCCGCCCAAGAACCAGGTTTAATAATGCAAAACACAGCGTCAAGAAAAATAGAAGTTGAAGGACCCGTGGAGGAAAATGGAATCTACTTCATCAAGCGACTTAATGGCAGATGGTTAAATCATTCATCAAGCACAACACAATCACCGCTCCCACCGCCAGCGGCTCGGTTACACTCCGCCACCCTAATGGTCATTGATGGAGAACTCTCAGTTGCACAAAAGTGCCACTCACACAGACTTGAAACCAATGCTGGACACTGAATCACTTAAAGCTCCTGGAGTGGATGAGAGAAAGAGGGGGGTAAATCTTGTCTTTCTAAGATGTGATTACCCAGAATCCCAGCCAACAGACAGAAGAGGAGAAATAAAACTGCTTGTTATCATTCATGCGTATGACATTGGAGATTAGCAGCATTCATATGCAGCACGTACCTTAAAGGATTCAAAGAAACCTCCTCCACCGCCGCCGCCTCCTCCATTCTCCAGTTTATCTTCGTCTCCTCCCAGTCCCATCATGGACTGACTGTTGATGTGCAGCTCCTCGTACAGGGTCTCCAATAGAGCTGAACGGGTTCGCTCCTGCAACAAAACAACACAGTCCGTGCAGATCCAAAATGACTCAATGGTTTCACAGTCCGCTGTCTGGGTGAAAATGATATGACAGAATGGAGCTCCTTGGCATTGTCGCTGAGAAAGCTTGACTGGTTTCCTTTTCCAAGACTGATAATGTTTCAGTGTGATTTGTTGGACTGTGTCTGAGTTACGCATGGAGTCAAGAGGGAAATAAACTGCCGTAATTCCCATTTGTTAGGTGCTACAAAAAGGAATAAAGTCCATACATGTGAAATCCACGAGCAACAAAATAGCATTTATAGCATCTTTTATTGTGTTTTGTTTAGTCAACTTATTTAAGTGCACATTGGTACATGTATATTTGTGCAATAGCATTGTGAGGCTAAGTAATGAAGTTATTCCTAGTAGTACTATAGTCGTACTACCATTAGCAGAACTGTATAATCAATATTAGTACTGGCAAAGAAAATATATGTTGTCAAAGTAGCAGCATTGGTATTCATTTCAGCAGAAGTATTCTTAGTTGTCTTAATACGTCGAGCAGATAGTGGTAGTCTCAGATGTAGTATAATACACTTATGGAGAAGCTAAAAAAGAAGTATAATTCATTGAATTAAATGAGAAGTTGGTGTTAAAAAGTTTGTGACACTGATTAATAAATCTATTTCTTAAATTATATTGTGCTTTATGTGGTGAAATATGAAGACCTCTATCGTTCTCCTGACCTCTGTCCAGCTTTGAAATTTCACCAGGCCCACTCGAGGGGGCGGGGTTTAGACGACACTGCCTACTCCACGTGTGTGTCACTCTAACTACTGTCACCGATGAGAACCATCGAGGAGTCATTTGTTTTACCTACTGTGTCTTTAAGTCCATTGTGACTGAGAGTAACTGGCAGTGGTTTGTCAGTACAGCGTAGTAAGTAGTGCTAGCAATGTATCTCAATGAGAAAGACTAGAATAGGAAGCCAAACTGCTCGTGGAAGTATATTAATATTGCATTGCTAAATATAGTAATAACATTCATTGCAGTGGTATATAACATTATATTTCCCAGCAGCAGAAGTGGCAGAAAATAAAGAAGAGCATTGGGAGCTGAACTAGCTACCTGGTGCTACACTGGCAGTAGCATTGCACAGCTCGATAAGTTACTTGCAGAAGTAGGGGTTAAGGTGGATGGTATACTACTGGAGTCGGAGTAGAATAAGTTGCTCAGCGAGCAGCCGTGGTTTGAGCAGTGTGGCAGTCAACCTCCAAATGAGAGTCCCAAGAGCAGTAATAGTTCTTACAGCAGAAAAAAAACCCATTAAATACACCCTTTAAAAATGCGGCATTGAAAAGGCCATTTTAAAGATCCCGCTCTTCTCACCTCCAGTTTGGCGAACTTTTCGGCCTTGTAGCAGGCGTACTCAGCGTTGATGAGTTTTGTGAAGAGAAATTCACGAAATTCTGGTCCCTAATTGGAAGAATGTGGAGGGGAATCGTCAATCAAACATTTTTATGCAAAAGTTGGGCAAACAATTTCTCAAACGAGACCTTGACAAAGACCGCTGGGTCTGGCAGAGCAGGTCCGAAGAAAGGAACATCGTCTCTCGCTGTAACTGAGACCTGAAGAGAAACATCACAATTACGACTCAAGTAATTGGTACTCAAATGTCTGCGGGAACCTTCTTCCCGGACCTTGTACGTGACGTTATCTGAACAGGCGTTTTCCACCTGCACCACCACGTATGCGTGCAAGAAGTTCGACTGGATCATGTCGGGGACAAAAGGCGTGTTCTCCTCCTGGAACACGACGGCCACGATGTCGTTGCCTATGTGTCTCTTCCTTTGCAGCTGCGAGAGTCAGACAGAGAAGGGAGGAGGTCAAATCTCCCCTGAACACCAGTTTGTTTTCTCTCCTGAATCAATGCACTTTGATTCAACAGTGTTCTTAGTAGCAATGGTGAGGCACAAGTGACGCAGGAATTCACAAATACACTCCATGTAAAAAACAACACTTTCTGTGTACAGATGCACAAAGATCTGTGTTAAAAAGGCGCTCGATGATGATTGGAATAATCCGACTCAGATGCTGTTGTGATCACATATGCATTCAGCCTAAATTCCACAAGGCAATAAAGAGTCAAACAAAAAAACGCTTTTGCAAATTGAAAAGTGTCAGTGGCCACAGCTATAACTGCTGACTGATGGCCTCCTGCTGGGTGCGAGATGACTAAAACATGCCAAAAAAGGACATTTACACACTCAGACCACGAGAATGACTTTTATCCTCCTATATTTTTCTAGAAATTGCAGACGCCTCGAGCTACATTTCCTCACAATTTAAGAAATTTTAACTCCAATTTGGCAAGCCTAGTAGTTAACCTCCTCAGTCTTACCATCCAATAATGATACATTGAATGAGATGATATTGTAGGAAGAGACGACAATTACAGATAAACAATGTTAAATAAATGCTTTAATTGAATTTAAATGTCTCCCAAATGTAGAATTACTCCAAACCTGCAGGAGCTGTGCAGCCAATACATTACTGCCAAAGTGAATTCTGTATCGCTGACCGAGAAGGAGATTGATCCTTATCATGGAGACAGCCTGACCTAGATCCGTCTCCAGCAGAATCAAAACTTTGGGGTGATGGAACATGAAGAAGTGCATTGCCACTTGGATTATTAATAGAGTCGACTCAGCACAAACATGGTGACACCTGCTCCAATACAGTAATAACTCTTAACACACCTTCATTAAGATGCAACAGATTTAAGCCGCGCTCAACACCTGTTGGCCTCCTGCTGGTGGAGTCGTTGACAGGGTTACTCAGTGCCACACAACTATGACCAGCAGAATCCTTTTCAATTATATATATCGGCGTTTGATACAAAATAAGCCCACATTTGTATCTACAAACACAATTACGTCCATGAATGATGATGTTTGCTAATGACATAGTGATTTGTAGAGAGTTGGAAGAGAAGCTGCTGGTATGAGTTGGAGAGAGGAGGCATGAGCACGGGTCACAGCAAGACAGAATACCTACGAATAGAGGAAGTGAAGCTCAGAATAAGATCAGAACCAGGTGAAGAAGAGAGCGCAGACTAGGTGGACAGATCTGTGATCAGTGTGAAGCAGCAACTGTAAGCTGTCATGGGATAGTAGTGATAGCTGCCATGTTGTGTGGTTTAGGGGACACATGCGTGTATTCAAAATTCACTTAACTGTCGACACAGTTATACGCTATCTACACAGAGGTAAGAAGTAAGTCAGATAGGGACTAAAACATAGAATAAACTTCAACCAAACACACACACAAAAGTACCCCTTGACATGAACCCACAAATTAGCTATATTAAATATATTAATTGGACATACATATAGAAGCGCAAATAGAGGCTCAAGGACTAGCAAAACACGACACATAAACCACTAGATAATGGGGTGCAACCTAAGACAAGACATACACTGAGACACACACAGTAGACAAGTACAAAAACACAACATGCATTACATTTTACAAACACACAGAAACACAATGACACACAAATGTGCAACACATGCATATAGTCACAAAGACAACCTAGCAAAGACGCACCGACGAAGACACTAAATTCATACCTCATGACTTTTGAAACAACGCCAGAGATATTCAGCACACATCTAAGTAACAAGTAGCCTTCCATGCATTGACGATTATATAGCGACACAAACACATCAAAGTAACATCAAGATGCATCTGATGGGTGCATTAGAAAATGTGATTTGAACATGTGATTCACCCAGATTAAATCAAACAAAGGGGCATTAAATTGAGGCTCCTCACTCTTACGAGGAGTTTAAATCCTAAAATGAGGTCTCAGAACTATTTAGGATCAGACGGCGGCTCTAAGGGCAGCTGGGTCACTTCGACATCATCCACCTGCTTATTGGCTGTCAGCTTCAATACCTCCTCACTCCGCTGCTTTTGGAAGCTGAATTACACGTATCTTATTATCTGCCAAACTCGCGCTCGGTGACGGACAGTTAGAGGGGCTGGATTGTAACACTTTGTGCTGCAGATTGTTGCAGTTGTTCAACAGTTTTCCATACGGCTCGATACAAGGCTGTGATTTCAGAGAGCATTTCAGCTTCTTCGTGAATCACCCAAAGTGGGTGTTGTGTACTTGTATTCTCGCATGTCCTGCTGCTGTCGGCTACCAGAGCAGGGTTACTGTGGAAACAGCAAAATGCAGCCGAGGACACAGCAACACCAGTAGTTAAGACGCAGCAGCTCTGATAATCTCTTTGGTCTTTTTTTCAGTGTTAACAATCTATTTAGGCAGAGTGGCTACAGCACAACATGTTGCAGGTCCAGATCAATTCAAATCCATTAGAGCAGCGACGTAGCAACCTGCCTGCGAACACTAACTGGCCAGTGTGAACATGAATCATTGTAATACATCAGCCTACCTGCTGTGAGTCTCCCTCGGTGTACGGCAGCTTTGTGGACACGTGCAACATAATCTCCTTATTATGGAAATTTGTGTAGACTGATTCTGTCCCCGTCTGACCGTGAGTGACATCCAGACCACCCCGGAACCTGCAGAGACATCACACACTGTTAAGATCAGCCACCATCAAAAGCACATGAAGACACAGTAAACACAAACACTGGACCAAGAGACACATACCTGCTTATTTAACACTACAGATGTCTACAACATTTTACATACATTTTTATTTATGTATATGTATATAATTTTGTTATCGTCGCTGCCAACTATGATTTATGCTTTGGATGTGTGTATATGTGTCCTTATAGCCAGCGTGTCTCCAGTCTTGTCTTCATAGATCTGCCACAAACTGTGTGTATAAAATGACATAAAGACACACATACGTATAAACGCCAATGGACATGACATATACAAACACACAGCGGAATATAATTCATATACAGACTCACAGATGGACATGACCTGTGTGCAGAGACACAGATTGTTAACAAAATCTGGTAAAAACTCCATCACACACACAGGTTTGCCACACCTTTGTGGGGTCCGCTCATGACCGTAATGTTTTGCCCAAACAAAACCTTTTTTGTTTTACACTTTGGGGCTATGAGGGCCGTGAGAGTTCTGAAACATGAGCCAGTGCGGTGGCAGTAGTGAGTCACTGAATTGACTTGACAGTCACAAATCTGTGATAGTTAACAACTATGGAGAAGTTCTTGAAAAGAAAATATGAGATGCCGCCCCGAAAAACTCGAACATTTTATGGGATAATTTCATTCACACTTTACTTATCTTCTTTGGGGTTTAAATGAAGTATATTATTTTTATTTTTAACATATTCAGACCTGATTTTATTCTTCAGAATTGTATTCAGATTTTAACAGTTCAAGTTTAACAGCATCAAATTGATTTTTTTTTCTTTCGTAAATTTGATGAACATGACTTGCACCTCACAAGTAGGTGTGTTTCCAAGAATTGGTGCCCACAAGGATAGCTGAATGAGGGGCACACACGCAAACAAAAAAACATAGTCAGGAACACACATCACATTGATTCTTAATGCCGCCTCACCACACCAGATAAAACAAATAATCAGCTTTTGCCCAGTTATTTATGAGTCTACATGAAAGGCAATGGAATGAATGACTTCCTGTTTGAAGAATTCAGCAAAGCGCTTGATTGGCCACAGAGAAAATTGAAGTGAAAAGTGTTTCCGAACCCTTTAAAGTCATGCAGCTCAATCTTCTCGCCCAGAAACTCCAGGAACTCCACAAAGGCAGGGCTCTCTTCCATGTTCCCAAACAGCTCTTCCTCAGACGTCTGTGTGGAGGCAAAGAGGACAGATTATTTTGGGGTGCCAAAGCACCAGAGGCAATATCTCTAAGAAACACTCGCCTGGCCAAACTTCTGATAAATAACCCCAAATTTGAAGTTGTTGTTGATCACATGCTCATCGAATGTGACAATCAGCCTTGACGCCTGGTGAGAAAGTACTTCACTGAATGAAGCATTCAAAGACTTACACAATACATAAGTACAGACCTTGGGGTAGAGCACTGGGTAGAACCTGTCGACGTTCACTTCCTCACACACAAGCTGTGGACAGTCAGGTGCAAGCTTTATTGATATGAAAAGAGAGAATTATTTGAATGATGACTGCGTTACCTTGGCCATCTGGACCACATTGGGGAACTCTGTAAGGCAGGAAATGGGGATCACGTCCTGATGGGTTTTTAACTTTGTGCTGGAAAACACAAACATTCATTCAAGTCAAAGCGCAGATTTCCATTCCTCATCAAAGGCAGATCAGCTTCAATGGCTTCTTCTGTGACGGGAGGTTCAGAAATCAAGATGAGAGCGTTCCTCTGAAGTCGTCTGAGGACTGCTTTGGGGAAGAGGCGTCACAAATGACTTCAAAGTCCTTCGCAGGTAAGAAATTCTTATCTTTTGGAGTGAATACGTTTTTCAACTTAGCAATTATATATGCTGTTAATTAGCTTGTTTGGACAGCAACCATCAATGGGAAATATGCATGGCCATTATGATCAGTCTTTTCTATCTTTAGCTTTGACTCAGCACCCACGCGTCAGCAGCGGGGACTAAAGATAAGGTGGGTGCACCCTGTCATCAGTGGGTCGTGGTCACTGAACGGAAAACGTGCTAAACACTGTGCACCCCGCAGGTCACCTCAGCACATCTTGCACTGCTGCATGGTCCCCATTGACAAAGAAGTTTGTGGCTATTAATACTTGGTGTGGGTCTCACGAGCGCTGGATCTAATTCACAGGTTGTGCGGTACACTGAGTTCCGCCTCTGTGTCCTTAGTGGAGTGTGAAAGTAGAAGTGGATCTCAGGGAGTGCAGAGACAGTGGGTGGACGCCATCACTTATGAAGAGGTTCACTGGTTTGGAATGCTTTGAGAAGAGAATTTAGAATTTTATGTGAAATATGATGTGATAACGCTCAAATTTATGCTCCGCTTGATGGCTATGTGAAGCTTATGGCGGTGTGCGGTCGTAGGAGGTGATCAACACACATCCACAGACAACCACTGATGCATACACAGCTGGTCATTTCAGAGTGATCGATCTCCTTCACTAAGTGAGACAAAACTCAGACAGCTATAGAACACACCCGGGGTCTCTTCACAAAGGTTTGGTATAGATTGTTGAAATTGTTGAACCCTTATGACTGAGAAAGCAGCCCATTGGCAGGCGGTTTGGCTGCGACACCTGCGGCAGCAGAAACCCCTGAGGCTTTAATGAGGAGTTGGAGGAGCTTAATTTAAACTTAATGATGCAGTGTGCATGCATGACAGGCAAGCACATCAAATTGGGCCATCAAAGCCAAAAATACCAGGGCTGTTTTTCCATCCCAGTCCAGCCGGGGAGGTCAACTGCGCTGTCGATTTACTCCCCCGCCCACTCAGAAAATGTTCTTTTTTTGTCATTTTTGGGCCATGTGCTCTTATTATAAATGATCTTATTATCAAAATAAACACGAAGCTATGACATGAGGACTGCACGGACTGAATGGTAGACGATTTCAAAACAAAAAAAGAACCTGTTGCCCCACCAACTCATGACACCAACCGTGGTTGCTTCAGCTTGGTGCCAGTGGTCCATTTGAGGCGGCTCTATAATTGATGCTGGATGCTAAAAGGAACATTGCAATGTAAAGCAGAGTGGACCATTCAGGACTGAAGACATTCAATGAAAAACCAGATGGTTCTGCTATGAGTCAAATGGGGACACCTGCAGCTATAGCCAATTTTCCAGTTCACCACACATTAATGGTAAATTGCACAGTGACAGAGACTTGTTTTCTCATGCCCCCCAAGAATGCCACTCTGTACTTGTCCTTCAAGAGGGAGAAGAACTACTAACATTATTATGCCCTCATGAAAGACAATCATCAAGTGTCCGCATCCTATCTGTTTGATCATGAAGCAGGAATTTTGCATGTGATACATGTTCCTTCCATCACAGAGGGAACACAAGAAACCTTGGATCAAACTTAAATGACCTGAAACAATCATTTACAAACAGAAAACCTGTGTGGTGCAGATCTGCTGCAATCATCACAGCATGAAATTACTGTTTGTGAGAGTGAAAACAAGACAAAACAGACAGAACATCTGATAAAACACTAAAGACAAGAGAGGAGCGTATATACGAGTGATATTGAAAATGGGTTACGATTTGGAAAGCCACAGCATCCTAGAAAGAAGAATCATGAAAAGAAAAGAGGTCAGTGAAGAAGAAATAAGGATTTGTACCGAAGCATCAAGCGCAGATGCTCTTGATCCCCAATGACATCGTACTTGACAGAGAAGACCAAGTGGCCCAGGGCAGCATCCATGGTGTAATAATTAAAATGCTCCTGGGGGCAGATAAAGCAGAGGACGCCTCAGAGTGAGGATGACAACTCCAAAACAGCCACTCTAAAGACTGTTACATAAGACCAAGGACATGTTTTGAATATTTATGAAATGTAAGAGACATCGAATTAGCCTAAAAAACAACTAGAATGAAGGATGTGGGACAACACTGCCGGCTCACATCTTCCCTTCCGATGATTTGTCATTGTAGTTCAAACATACAGCTTCAGCACTGATCTGCTCACTGGAACCCCCATTAAAACATTTTGGCCAACCTTGCCCAGGAACTGCTTCCTGTAGATCTTAGCGGTGCTGTTGGTCTCCAGTTTAATCTGGGAAGCAACAGGCCAGTGCGATGGATCCGCTTCTGCTGGGTCTTTAAGCTCATGATTCGTCCCCTCAATCCAGTAGCCCCCAAACTGGGGCAACAGGATGAGAGGAAATGGGCTGCAGCGCCCCAGAACCTGCAAAGAGAGATGATGAATACTACTGGTGTATTTTTGAATGAGTTAATGGGAACACATTCCGACCAGGGAGAATTAACGCACCTCGTGAACACTGGGATAAGGGATGTAGTCCTCTTCTGTCTGCAGCGAGAGGGACGAAACATAAGTGGAGTCATGGTTTTGCTTTCAGTTCTCAAAAAATGTAGACACGTTATGACAGAGCTTCCACTTTCAACTTGTGTTTGCAGGAAGTTACAGAACTTTGTGTATTCAAACACACAACAGCAGAAGTGCTTTCATAGTTAATCTGATGACACAATCTGTGTGACAAATATGTACCTAAAACAAACGTGACATCACTTTACCGTCATTCGCCAACTATTGTTATTCTTCGCTCAGCAGATATAAATCTAAGAATCACTTGGAGAATAGTTTTGAATAGTTGAGCCGCAAGAACATTTCAAATTCCTTCGTATTTTATGTGTTCTCCCTTTAACAGGAAAGAGGCAGGAAATGCCCCCAAAATACTTCCTGTTTCCAAATAATAGTTTATTATAGGTGGTAGTATGCAATGTAAAAATGCTAAGATGTTCTGCTCCAACAGCTAAACACTTTCGCTGTTGGAGCAGTTTATAAAATTAATTAATTTTTTAAATTAACATTTTATGGCAATACTTTCATTTACACTTTACTTATCTTCTTTAGAGTTTATTTATGAAAAAAAAAAGCCAAATCTGCCTCACTGATTACTTTGTGTGGCACTCAAAGGCTCTAAATACTAGATCAACCACAAAACATGGGGACATCATGACAAGCGGAGATGGTAAATGTCAAGAATCAATCTGGAAAATTTCTATAAATGGATGCAGGTGAAAGGAAATTTGAAGAAACGTGGGATAGAGGAGGAATGTCTGAGAAGAAGAATGTCATTTACAAACTGTTTAATAAATAACATTTTTGTTCGGACCACAACTTTACACAATTTCCCTTGGGATTAATAAAGTTTTTCTGATTCTGAATTGAGTCAATGTTAGAAATGGCTGCCCCATGCTTGATTGAGTTTGACACCTCTAACATAAACTGTCCTCCATCACCACTCACTACAAATGGTTTTCTTCACATAACATCAAACTCCTTTTTAACTGCATTTGTTTATATGGATTTGCACCTGACATTTATAATCTCCACTTTCTATCCTGTCAAAGGGCAAAGGTTGAAGACTAATATACGAATAAGTAGTTCATGATATCAACATGTTTTTGTTGTCAAGCACCTTGGAACCCTGGTGTGATAGATCTCACTTATCAATTCTGGTTGATGGTAGGTGAATTACACAAAGTGACTGGACTTTACAAACCCCCATCAAACAAGTAGAGCTACTGTTGTTACCGAACCATTCTCAGTCATCACAAGGTTAATGTGAGGCGGCGTTGGGAAGCTCGGAGTGCCGCTGGGTCATCCAAACCTCACGTTGGCTCTCACATTAGGTGAACATCTATTTCTACTGAGGGACTGAGGGAATGCAGATGTCTGTTAGTACAAAGTAGGACAAACAGGATTTGTATATCTACCTTCCACCTTAAAAGCCATGGAATGAAGGAAGCTACAGTCCGTCTGCTGGTTTTCAATCCTCATTTATATTTTATCTCCTTCTTTTAATCTACTACAGGCATTTCCTGATTTGACCTCACACTTCATGTGGAATATATATCTCTCTGCGATCGGTGCATAATCCTGTCTAGGTAATGGGCCCGGGGGGGATTTTACAGTCCCCAGTGAGTTCCTTAGTCAGTTGGTGAGCACTCCTAAGCCTGCCTGACAGCTGATAAGTCAGGGTTTATAACTCAGTCATTACTGTGCTGTAGTCTTTGATGAGATGGAAGGATTTGTGACTCACTTTGAGGGGCGGAGGGAGGGGACATCTCTGCTCATCCATTCTGCAACTCTGTTGACAGACACAGCACATATCAGTGACGCCACTGGATGAAGCGAAATAACAATAAAACAGTGGGGAAGTGAACGCAGAAATACATCCAAAGTGATTTATTGTGCTGACAGAACCCTGTCACACAAACATTCCTGTTTACACAATAAGAGAGAAAGAGGAAGCAGGCGATTAGTGATATCATGGGAACAGTCATGACAATACAGAGAATACAGCTGTCGGATCATGGAAGTTGAAGAGACGCAATGTGCCAGAGCGGGCTTCCTATGCTGAATCTTGCTGACTCGATACTTCTAAAAGAAAAAAGAGCAACAGAGCGTTTCTGATCAGTGGCCTGTTCGTGAACAAAAGGCTCTTTCAGGATTTGAAGGAAATCGAACATGACGCGGCTTAGACGCAAAGAGAATCATATCGAGGTGGAAGAAGCTTTTTGACAATTCCTGCAGCCTTTCGGTTGTTTCTATAAATGTCAGTGTGGATGGCGTTTGATGGCTTGTGTGCGTACACAGAACATAACTGAGGACTGGAGAGATGCCAGCTCATTTCTGCAGATTTTAAACTGCTTTACGACCTTGCTGCATAACAGCTTTCAAACCAACATCTTCCATTTATACATCACCCCCGAATGGCTCATCTGCAAACACTGGTTTGGTCTCCAGATATTCCTCTGGACCCTGCACCTTTGGGAACCAAGTCTTCAGCGGTGAAGTCCAGATATTTGAAAGGCACATGTATGAAACCTCCTGCCAGTTGTATAGGCTCAGGTGACCTGGTGGATTCCTGGTTAGGTTCAACTAGGGTGGCTAAGCATCTCTTCTCTGAGAGGCAGTGCAGCCAGTGGGTGAGAGAGCTCATTGTGTGTATCCATAAACTGGTCAAGGCTCGTGATCACATCACACACACAAACAGTCATTGAATTGCAAAAAGAAAGGACCTGTCTTGCTCACAAACAAAGCTCTGCAAAGATAGAGAGCAGATTTTTCCTTGAGCGGACCATCAAATGATTTAAACTTCATGTTTCTTGTAATCATCTGATGCCTGATGAAGCTGATTCATTTCTTGTTATCGAGTTTATAAAGCCATATCACAATTCCTTCCTGCCTCCATTTTTCTTTAACTTCTGTGTCACTTGATTTCTGCCAGAGTAAATCACACTCTGTAGCCTCCCCCGTATTCTACGGCATATTTTCTGGTTGAGGATGTCGAGCTGAGTGAGTTTGAAAAACCTTAAAATGACAGACGCAGCTCACGATTGTCTGAGGAGATGAACACAGTTTGATGTTAAAGCTAGTTAAAAAAAAGAGCGAGAAACAACTCATTTTAATCTGCATTGACGGGACTACTTATACTACTCACACTACTATGACGACTTATTAGTTTGTATAGTTACACAACACAAATGGTAGCAAATTCTTCAAAGACTAAGTTATCCCATGAGTTCAGCCTCTGCACAGACGTATAAGTTGTGGTGAAGATTTTCAATGACCTGCAGAGCGATGTTTCGTGACGTTGCATCACACATATTTGGAAAATTTCTGAATGGAGCAAACATGTCCTTGAAGGCCTGAGTTTTTCCACACAAGATTCCTGCAGCAGGATTCAAATGTGGTCCGTGGCTTGAGGGCAGACTACCTGGATTGTTACAGAAGCTAAAGCTAACTTAACTATCTGTGGTGGATCCACATAAAGTATTGAATTAATATGAACAGCTGTGATATTTAGTCACATTTTAATACTCATTTATTTCAATTTTCCCTCATGAATTGGCCACACTAATCAACTGAGTGCAGGAGGCAACAAGAGGCCATTAATATCAGTTATAATCTTATTAAATTGCAAATGTTGTAACTTGAATCACTGTAAAATTTAAAAATCACAGATCAGTTATGGTCAGACAGGAAATAATAGATCCAACTCAGAATTGATCATTAACATGGGTTTATGTTTGGGTACATATTGGAGGAATATTTGTCGCCACTTAACAACAGCAAATACAGATGCTACTGTTCTTTTACTACCTGCAAAAAAACCATCCTCCTTCAGAGCCTGACGACATGGCCTCCTTTAATGGCGGCGCAAACTAACCTGATAGCTCTATTAGTTCTTGATCAACATACCAGCACAATGTCGCATTTATTGTTGATCATCCTTTTAAAATGTATTTTAATTTCCTTCATGCCATGCTCATGCTACGAGTTCTTCAATATTGGTCACACACTCATGATGCCAATTGAGCTGCTTTGTTTTCCATTTCCACATATCAAGGGCACACATAAACAGTGCGGGGGATTTAAGGCCAAATATGAGGAAAAATTCATAAAAAGGAAGATTAACTTTCATTTTCATTAGATGGACCAAAGTTGGGACCTATAGAAATAGAATGAAATAATTTATATTAATAGTCATAGTCATTTGGAATACTGGAAGTGAGTGACATACAAAAGCAAAAGGAAGGCCACATTTTACCATAGAAAAGAGTTGAAGGATAAGAAAGAGTAAACAGTTTGCTGACAGTACCTGCATCTTCTCGATCATAGCAAACAGGTCCGAGCTCTGAGGGAGGAAAAGTATCCAAAGGGTTGGAATGGATGGTCCACTCAGTTATTTTTGACATGAAATTCCCTCTTCACTCATCCCTGCTTGAAACAAAGGCTGTCTGTGTAGTCTGGAGACACGCGACAAGCCTCCAGAATCCCATTCACTCAGCAATTCCCCAATTCCACATTACACTGCATCATCACCTCTTATCACATTCCTGACCACACTTGACAGAACTCTCATTAAAGGTCCACGAGAATTCTTACTCCAAACCGAAGCGCAAACACAATGTGTGACTCGGAGGGGAAGCCGGCACCAACTCCACTGAGCTTTTCACTGGTTGCTACAGCCAACAGCCCGGCCCGCTCAATGGCCAAATTAGCAGAAACCACTGAGGACCGAGTCTCTGGAGGACACTCATCTAATCTGCTGAAAAAAAGGCAGTCACAGTCGAAAAGGCAGAGAAGATGCTTAAGCTGTTTTTAAAAGAAAGTGTTTTCAAGACATCCTCTTGAATCCACTGCAGCTCATTAAAATGCACATTAAAAATACTATTGAAGAAAGGAATGAAACTACCAAACATGTATTTTGTATTAAATCTATCTTCAAAGACGATATTGCTGCGAATAACACAGCTCATAGAAGACCGTGGGATAATCCTGTTTGTTATTGTAAATTTGGCAATATTGGCAATTGTTTTCTATTTCATGAATAAAACATATGTGCATATCACGTTATTAAGCAGTTGAGTAATTGCATAGAAATAATTAACTATTTTATAGTACCTGTGCTAATATTGCCTGCACTGTTAGTAAAAATGATAATTATACATAACTTTACAGTGTTATCGTTTAAAATTGCACTGTAAACAAGGTGGTAAATGAGGAAACATTGCATGCTCTTCTTATTGCATACCTGAAGTTTCTCCTGTCTTACAGTAAACAACAGTATGTATTTTTTTTTCCATTCTTGTATTGATAAGAATATGAACAAAACTGGGTGGTTTCAGTACACGCTCATATCTAAAAGTGGAAGACCATGTCTGCCCAAAATACTTTTAATCCCACTCTTTTGATGAAAAGTAAGTACCAAAACAGTCCAGGCACTATAAAAGAATGTAGCGAGCAGTGATCTGAGTATGAGTTGTCTGAAACAACTTACTTGCATCGCAAGTTCCTCATGATCATTAGGAAGTCATTTGTTCTGTTTGGGCAAGTAGATAAACAGCTGCCCGTTACATTGCTTAGCAACACATTGCTTCTGACAACATTTAAGATAACAAGAAATAATGTTTCATTTTGTCACCTTTTTCATTTTGCCACCTTCATTGTTATTGACAGCCTATAATTGTTATTGTTATAGTATTGTTTTGTCCAAATAGCAAAGGTGGATCAAGGAGTGGATCGACTGGCTGAAAGAGGAAACACCTGCGGGCTAACACTTCTCAGACTTCAAAAAGCTTCAAGACAATGGCGCAGATGATCCGGGCAGCCCTGACAGGAGCGCTCGTTGCGGAGGTTGAGCCCTCTGCTCACCATGTAACACAAGTGGACTGAAGTGCCAAGTTGATGTTTCCACATGGCAGCTCAGACTTACTCTGGGCGCCGCACTTCTCAAAAGCACACACACAAACATACGGACATCAAGTGGGAGGCTTTCACGTGGGTACTAAAACATCTATAAAAGCCCACAAACACCTGACCCTGACCTCGTAAAGCCGAAGGTGTAGCCTTGTCTACAGCTGCAAATGGGACTAAATAGCACCATATGATAGTCGGAGACATCCGGGTCTGCTGACTGCAAGTATTCTCCAGAGACTGTCAAAGAAGCCGACGCCACTGTTCCTTAGATGGAGCAGATAAGAAACACTTCAACCATGATAATGCTAGAAACAATACTACATGCTGTGTACCAGCAGATGTACTTTCACTGTCAAACAAAAAGAGATTCTTGCTGAGTGTATACTCACGTCACTGACACATGGCCTCTTAAGACAAGGTTCACCGTTGACAAGCTCATACGAGACTGAATCAGTTCTCCTTGCTTCTGACATCGTTCCACCAGAAAAGACACAGAGGCAATAATGCTAACAGGTAAGTAAACTAGCGAGACAAGAGGCAGCAGACCACACTGATCCATACATCTGAGAGCTGTGATAAAGCATGTGTTGCAATGGGAGAGTAGATTGCTTTCCACCTTCCTCTTTTCATCCCCGCCTCCCAGACGCACTCATCTGCTCTGTAGAAAGGAAGTTAATGAAAGGGAGGAGCGGCATTTCTCTCTGTGTGCTCTTCAAAGCTTCTGTGTTCTCAGACACAGAAACACCCACATAGACACAAAAGTAATTTATACAATCGTATTTCAAATGTGCATTTTTCACAGCCATTAGAAAGTCACACATTTGAGGGGGCTACCACATGCACCTTGACTCAAAGGTCACCTGCTTGGTCACACCTGTTATCCAGGTGCTTCAAAAGCTACACAAAGTTACAACATAGTACATGACGAAACAGTGATTTGGTTTCACATTCATTGCTTAAGTGATCCAAGGCAAAAAAAAAAAAAAAAAATCCCAGTGTAGGAAGATCGAAGTTCATGCCGACTGAAAGGGCACCTGTACATTTCAGTTCCACACCACTTCTGCGTGAGTGACTTCAGTACATTTCATAGTTTAATGCTTCTCAGAGTTACAAAGAAGGTAAATCATCCCTGTAGAGCGTTTGTGGATCCAAAGTGATGATGATCATGGTTTTGTCATCTGCCTGGGTCTCTGTATAATCATGTCATTTAATTCCTCCATTTCAACACAACTGCCATAAAGGTCACGATGCCTGCGACAAGGCCATCTACACTTGACATGGTCACGTCGGTGTCAACTCTCGAGGAAGAAAATTACAATAATGTGGGCTTAGAGAGTTATCGCTTCAACCCATGGAGATATGCAGAACAGAGAAGCAGCCTGCAAATGTAGGTGCCATCGCCTGGCAGAGGGACTTAGCCGACCTCAGCACCTCTAAAGTCAACCGTGCATAGTTAAGCACGGGTATGACATAAAAGCACAAGTGATAGTGGGAGACAGAGAAGAAACAGAGCGATAAAAAGGCGAGAGCAACACAGTGGGATGAAAGGAACCCTGTTGTGTCGTAAAAGCAAAGCCTTCTCTTCATCCCACTCTCCATCATTTGATATCAACAAACACTGGCCTACTTCTTTAAAAACAATGACAGACTTGCCAAGACAAATTCCTGCCATACATATGCTCCCGATCATTCTCTCGGCAAAATCACGATGAAGAAATGGAAATCAGCTTTGAAGTAAAGCTTCACAACTGTAGCGTTCATACAAAACAATCTGTTTAGTTCAGTCATGCCAGACAACATTTATATTTTCTTTCAAAGGCTCATGAGGAAGCTGAAAACAAACTATGTCCCTGATAGAAAGGAATGTTATACTTTGCATTGTGGGAAGGATTTAATCTGTTATTGATGTTTAGACCGACGTGTTTTTTTAATGCGAGATAGATAAACTCTGAAGAGAGTATTTTACTTCCTGAAGTCAGCTGTCTCTAAAAGATTCCCAGGACTAATTATAAATCATTTGTTTCCAAGACCCACACCTAGTCAGTGTCCTTTGCATTACCTGCATGTTGAGGGTCAGCTGCTTCCCCGAAGGTGAAATAGTAGAATTGAAAACTCAAACTCAAAGCTCCGGGTGAAGAATGGACGCAGCAGTAAAGGAAACCCATGGGGTTGGTTTGTCAGGCCACAATAAAGCCCCTGATCAGCCACCTGAGGGAGGGCTACAGAGTTCACACGGACACAGCCCTCCCTCCCTCCCCAACATGGCCAGAGGGCAGCTGGCTAATTGCAAAAGAGGTGCAAGTCTATAAGCAGATCACTTTCCTTTTCTTTGAGTTTGAGATTAACAGCTGATGACAACCAAAGTTGTTCCCACTGTCCTGCAGTATAGGTATGCGGTAGAATTGACATCATGAGCTTGTTACATAGAACACCAGGAAAAAAAAAAAATATATATATATATATATATATATATATATTTAATAAAATCTATCAGCATTTGGACAAAGCAGCCACAAGTTCAGGAGCCCTTATCATGGTGCTGGGCCACATTGGAAGTTTGTTTTTGTGTTTGTTAACAGCCCCAAGATTATGAGCAACAACACAGACAACTCAGATCGTGTCCACATAAAACCTACAAAGTTTTGTTATCATTAAAACTGCAGCCATACAGTATATCAGATCCTGTTGGCTCGGAGCAGGGCTTTTTATTTGATCATCTGAAACTAACTGAAAGTCAAAACTGTGTATATGATTTGTCGATCCGAGGAAATCCAATTAAGTTTGACGACAGTGTTATCCATAAAGATGAGAGAACGTGTCGATCAATGCTCGAGAAAGTGGAATAAAACATATACTTTGCAGTAATCATACCGCAGCAGACGGTACGTCTGCTTGATGATTCTTTCAGATTAGATGCAGTTTGCTCCGCGGTGTCTCCTGGGCACGGCTGCCGCAGCAGAAGCGAACACAAAAGCGAACACAAATCAATGGTGGCTGAAAAAGCAACCAGTAGCTGGCTCATGTCTACAATAACACTGCTGAGAAATGCACATTTCTACTGCTACTTTGATCTGATGAGATTTACATAATTTGAGTATCCTATTTTAAGAGAGGAAGAAGAGCGTGGGAAGCAAAGTTAAGCTTACAAATGACAGCCATTGTCGCTTGATCACCAATGAGTTAGACAAGTATGCTCAGATTTTCTTTGTGCATGAAACAAAGAGATGTGGTATATAACATTATGTAACATCAATCGTGTGAATTGATACATCACAGAACCCTAGATTTCAGCTCAACTGGAAGAATGAGTAAATCGAACATCAAAACAAGTGGGTGCTCTGTCTGTACAATGGCACCATGATTCTTGAGGAGGAACTTGTTGTAGCTTGTGTTCTACATCCAACACACATGGACTTGCTGTCTGGTTTATGTACAGTGCTGTACAACACAATGATAAAACACGTTTTTCTAATATCATCACTTTTGCCACTGTGCAAAATGGTTTATTAGGAGTTTATGGACTGCAGAGTGCACTTTTCAAGGAAAGGCATGGAAGCACTAGAGATCAAACAAATGTGACAAACACCATCGTGGGATCGGAGCAGATGTCTGGTCCGTATGGGAGGAACACTGACGGATGTGAAAAGGAACTAGTTGTTATCTTCAACACTAAAACAATTTACAACTCAACTATACAAACCTCATTATAATTTATGGCTCTTATGATGACAATTTCTTCCTATACTTGGCATCAAAATTACTTCATACATCAAAACCCACTTATCCAGTGTGAGGGAATGGAGCAAACACTTTTGGAAAACAAATGCATCCCTGCAATGCTGGCATCCAAAATTAGCTATTAATCCCTGTGCAAATTGAATTTTCAATCAGACCGAAATAATAACAAGCGCCTTCTCTGGTATGTGCGAGAGGAACAACTGCTGCTGATCTATATTTGTCTGAAAGGTCAGTGACGAGGGCAGTGTCGCTTTTTCAAGCCCCCAAAACCGCCTGCCAAGTGCTTGCTGTGGGCGAGGGGCAACAACTGAACATGATACATGAAACAAAGTAAAGGAAGGCAGAGGAGGAATAAGCATTGAGAAAGATTACCCGACTCAATTTTAATGAAAATCTCCTGTCCTTTTAACTGTTTGTTGAATTCAAGAATATGGTTTTGTTTATTTTGTTTGCCTGAAGTATGGACAGAAATAAGTTCTTAACAAAGCTGTACATCATTCATTAGGAATACATAGATTCCAGTTTTTTCCACAACCAGCAGTGTATGAGTACTTGCATTTGAATACTCACCGATACTGAGCACTTACATCATTATGCATGGAGTAACTTTTTTTTTTTTTTTTAATATTTATCATAATTTGAACAACATTCCTCAGTGTGTTTTTCTTGCACATGGGTGACGGTGAAGTTTCACTGCAGTACAAACAAATTTTACAAAATTGTCAATAACTGACATTCAAAAACTGTGCGCAGCCATAAAGTGATGGTTTCAGGGTAATAGTGGCCATTCTCTGAATACGAGTACTCAAGCCGGGTATTGGACCAATAGCCAGTACTTGTATCAGCAATGGCGCATCCCAATCATTCATCAGTGGTGTAACGTTTGACAACAAAACATGGTGTTTTATTTCATTCAATTTTACAATGTGCACTGTTGAAATACAAGTTGGACAGCAGGACATATGGTCAATGTTGTGCATAATAAAGATTCAGCATTCATTTATCTTATAACTAGGAACAGGAAGTAACTTCATTGACAAATCTAAGTGCATGGACACGACCCTGTGGCCTTTTTGCCACTCATCAATGTTATTGACTTCACATTCCCAAATATCAGAATACGTGAGCATTCTGAGTGATCTATGAGTCAATAACACAGCTACCAAACATCTCCAAAAAAATGAAAATATATCCTGCTTGTTCTTGAAACAGGCTTAGTTTGTGAGGGTCACACGCACATGAAAAAGTAGAGGAAGCCATGGATTCAGTCATCGCTTACCTTTGAAACTGAAGGAAGGGGAAGTAGAGGACTGCAGTAGTCTTGTAAGCGCTCTAGTCTGTCAGAGATTCGAAAAATCCTTCCATCTTGCTTCCTGTTAGCCAGAGGGAAAGACGGATGAGCAGTGGAGAGAAAGGGAAGAGATGGTGATTATCGAGTGTGTTAAACTAAGTAATCAATTTAAGCAAGCCTTAATGACTCTAAGAAGCAAGTGGTGTTGAAAAAGCAATGCCAACAATATCTCGCGTCACACTCGATACGGCAAGCAAGTGTTTTGTTCCTTGGGAAAGTAAATATGTGGAAACTACCTATCATTGCCTGGACTTCCTTCACTCATCTTATTCGGTGGAAAAATAGCCTATTAGGATCCGAGTCAAGGTAGTTAGAGTATTACTGCAGTAGAAATCCAAGAGCTGAGCCAGAAGGCAAAGATCTTACCAATAGATTTACATCCCTACCTGTACTGATGGTCAAGAGGTTTGAGTGGATCACTTCAATGCCTTGACCAGCAACATAAACATTTCTAAGCCCATGGGCTGGACTAAAGCAACACAGGGAAGATGATATCTAATGGTTGGCTCAGGGACAGATCGGTAGTCCCCCCAGGTGAACAATGAAGGGAAGGTTATCTCATCGGAAGCAGAAGGCAATCTAAGAATGTTGGATGGCAAGTTTCCTATTTTATTTGATGGAAAAAAAACAAGAGTGAAAACAAAGCAGATAACACTGAAAGTGAAGGAGTCAATATTCTTTCCCTAAAATCACCCCCGGTGGCTCCCACTTTGTCTCCTCTGCACTAATAACCATGAAGGGTTCTGGTCAGAGAAAATTGCTTCACACCTTGTCTCACACAACACCAGTCAGCGGGGAGAACCGGCAGCCCGTCTGTGCACACATCCTGTTCACGAGAACGTGGCAGAGGGCAGATCTGAATGAGCAAACGAAAGAGACCAATAGGATAATCAGATTTTAAAGGGTGAGAATGCTCAAGGAGGGAAACATCGACTGAAATACGTTCTCGTTTTGTTGGCTGACATGAATACGGTTTAAAGACTGTCAGTATCTTCCAGCAGGAAAACACTTCCATTTACACTGAGGCAGAAGCCTGAGCTAACAGAGCTGCACTTCGATTACTATAGCCTGCTGACCTGGAGTTGAGGATGGGAAATCTATTTCTAAAAGAGCAGGATCGCTGTTCGGCTATAGCCTTTGATCTCACTGCTGAATGCAGAGAAATGACTAAACTGGGTTGCCAGTAACTCCCTGCTTGAAGCTTTAGTTCCAGGGTCTCTTTGTTTGCTTGGACTTCACAGTGGAGCAGAAACACAGAATTCTTGTTCACAGGATTTTCTAGGTGTACTTTCTACAATGAGTAATAAAATAACTAATCTTTAAATTCTGTGTACATTCTCTGAAGGTAAGTTCACATCAAACCTCATTTAGTGACACACACCCATGGGGTTGATGGTTTTCAGAGAACACAGCACCTTTGCCCCATAACAAACGTTGACTGAGGTCAATCTGCTGAGTGCGGTGCTACAGTCAGTCGGGACTCACGATGGCTGACTGAGGAGGCAGAATAGTAGCAAAACAGAATAGGATGCATCAGGTTTTTCATCAGCAGTGCCATCAGATTCACATTTCCATCTCGTTGACAAATTTCCCATTTAAGAAAATGTGCGTTCGGATTGGCTAACACGCCACAAGTGTTACTGGAGTTCATATTTTTCAACATTGGTGCTTGATATAATAGATGTTGACTAAAATGCGCAAAAATTGTGCTGAAGCTGCGACCTAGTTGCTCTGAAAGTGTAGCTTCCCCGACTCCCATATTGTAGCATTTTTTCGACAAGTGCTTGGCTTGAACCTTTAAAATGTGTCTTGTGGATAGTTTGTAATTAACACAGGAACATTGGCAATGAAATGATGACTAAAAAAGCATGATCCCTCATCCCTTGCTAATATTTTAATTATTTAAAGCACAAGGCCACTGTATGCACATGTGCTAGCCTGTTTCACTCTGTGGAAGTCATCTGTCTCAAGCCTCTGCTATTGTGCCACCCACTCAGGTCGTTGTGTTGAAGGTTTTATTGTACTTCTCTCTGCCCGCAGGTCAGACATGTTGCCACTGCTGCGCGCAGCAGGAATACCACCCAGAGACATTTGTCAAGCCGTCTCTTTTCTGTAGCTTAAAATCCATAGATGAAGAAGAAATAGAGGTCACGTCGGCTGATCATGGTGCAACTCCAAATATGTGCAGCCAAACACTCAAAATACGGAGAGGGAAGAACACCGCAGTTGACTAGCTGTTTATGGACACACAAACTAAACCTTCTGCAGTAAGAACACTTCTACATACCATCAAATGACACTTTAAAAAGAACATTTCTCAAACAGAAGAACCATCTTCAGCATTCCAATATAACTGGGTTATTGCCCAAGTCTGATCACTGGGGTGTGGAGTCAGCACATTGATGGTCACGCTGGATGTATCAGCAGGGGAAAATGCTGAGAATGACTATTAGAGATTAGATTGGCTGTGTACGTCGACTCGCGGCGTGGAGGGAAGTGACTGAAACCAACTAGGACACATAGGTAACCCACCACCCTCCATGTGGGTAAACTATATTACCTTGACTTCATACTGTATCCTGCAGTGGTCAGATGCTGCAAATCTTCTCCTCATCAGATATGTGTCATTGATCTGAAGATGAATCCGGATACCTTATAAATCAAGACTCACCCACAGCAACTGCTGAATCGGCTTCTTACATTTTCATTTGACATAGATTGCACAAATATACTTCAGAGGCATCAGGAGGCCAAAGGATTCAACTAAAACTAAAACTGGATTGAGACCTTCTGACCATTGTGGGAAATCAATTTTTCAGTTCACAACTAATTTTCCAATTGCTGATCATCAGTCACAACTATGAAATAATCCATCAAATATTGCAGAATAACTGCACGACTCATGTTGTGGCTGATTTTTCAAAGGTCACCGACATCAATCCAACCAATACATAATCACAAAGAAGAAACACTGTTTTCATCTTGTGTACACAAACAATTCAATAAAATGTCATTTCTATTTACGACCACCAATTTCATTGTGATTCTGATAAGGTTCTCTTGAGTAGGTCAAACTCCAGTGCCATCTTTGAGACATAACAGCATGAATCAGAATGTACCGAATGTACACTATCCGCACTGAAACAGAAATTTTATTATTGATTATTTGACATTATCATTATTTTTATTTGAACCACTCGCTGTGGTAGTGGCCACTCATGCATGTCAGAGAATGATGGCTGTGAAGGATCAGAGATGGACGGGGCAGCAGTATTAACAGTAATACATAACAATAATATACAAATCTAAAGATCAAAACTGAAGTGGATGTTAAAATGGGTCAGCAGTACAAAAATATATGTATGAGTCTGTGTACAAACAAATAAAATATGACATCATCAGGTTCAATGTAAATTACCTTTAAAAAAAAAAACTGTTTATGTTTACACAATCGGAGTAGGGCAGGTTCAAACATCTGCCTGAGTTTTCACATCAACAATGCTACCTTGCGCTGTTAAGCTGTGAGACCTGTCAGTCATTGACTCCGCCCCTGTTCAAGGCACTCGAGTCAACGAACATGCAAGTTTGAATGAGTGTTGGCAGAGCAGAGAAACAGTGCCACTGTTAGCACACGCTGTTAGCAACATTATGGTATTTACAGGCTACGTGACACAAACACAACAGTAAACAAACCGTGCGGCTCGTTTGATGCTGTCAGATCGACATTTTCAGTGTCATCTTTGTTGTTCACAACCGTCCGAGACCAATGGACTTAGAGACGCAGATGAACAAGTGGAGCACAGCACTGAAGCATAATCCTTAAACGCGCCACCTTATGAGATGTGAAGTGTGGAAATACAGAACAAATCATACATTCATTTATTAGATTTCTTCATTTAAAAAAAGAGTTACTTGTGGGTGCATTTTAATTGCCAGGTTGACAGCTGGTTGAATTCCTCAAATAATCAACACGGGCCACGAAAATGGCCTTCATCTTTCGTTGAGAACAAGCCAGCTGTTTTTCTGCACAATCCTGGTTACAGCTGCAAATGCGCGTCACCTAGCAACATCACTTATCCCCAGAATGAGTGAAGAGATTTCATTTGAACAGCAAACAAATCCTCCACAAAAACAAAACTATTCCTCCAAATCTGCTACGAGAGATGTTGCCACAAATACTACACCTTAGTGAGATTGCGACTTCTGAGACATCTGAGACATGAAGACGGCCATATTTGTTCTTGCCATTCAATGCTCATCACGTTCTTAAACAAAATCTTTAGATTGTGATGCCAGCGGCTGACCGTGAACAACTGGGTCATGAGCTGAAATGGAAATCCAGGCATTTGTAGTCCAATCATGAATCCAGCAGTTTACCACCTGCAAAGTGGATTTATTAAATGAAGAGGCTAAGAATATCTATATATATATATATATATATATATATATATATATATATATATATATATATATATATATATATATATATATATATATATATATATATATATATATATATATATATATATATATATATTTATATATATATATGTGTGTGTGTGTGTGTGTGTGTGTGTGTGTGTGTGATATGAGCTAGAATATATATATAAAAATATACTGTATATATTCATATTTATTTACCTTCCTGTTTTCCACATTTTTTACTTTAATAAAAGGTAGTACACAGAATAGAATGCCAGCAGCAGTACAACGCTGGACATTACCAGTATTATATGTTCCTTTGGTGGCCCCATTTGGGGACAGCTTTTGTTAGTCGTCTTTCAGCATGTAGACAGAAAGATATGATAATGATTTTTAATACATGACACCACAATTGCAAGGTAAATGGTAGTCAGTAATGTCAATGTAATCTCGTCCAGATTTGTCTGGTGCAACTTGGCAAGCTTGAATCATCCTCATGACTCATCATGCATTATTCTTTAACCCGCGACACAATGCATTCACAACGATCAACTGTTACAATTGTGGCAGTTTGTTCTTCACATCCAGTGAAGTTCACTATATTTTTTCTAAGAATAAATGTTTAATAACTGAGGACAATCATCAGTTACAATCATCATCGACTTCTGGGTAGCTAATGCTCGAGTCCACTCAGACAACGCAATCATTACTTTGGAAAACAAAATACAGCCGGGGGCACAGCATGGAGAGTCGGACATCATCAGAATAAGTTCTTCCACGGTCGAGTCACTTTCTCAGCAAATGGCTGTGCAACACTGTCCATAAAAGACAAATTGGCTTAAGTAGACATGCCTGTCTGGAAAAGGAGACCTTGGGGCGTCCTGTATTTGTAAGCAGATTTATCCTGACCCGGTTGTGACTTCTGTAGTAGCAAGATAGAGGAAACATCTGTGACTAAATGGGAAGAGGAGGAAAGCAAATATCTTCTTGGAGCAATTTGGGTGTACAACCCACATGTTAGATGGATGCTGGTATTTTAAAGTCATTTTCTCCTGACTGTAATTTGTTCTACTTGTGTACTGCAACTCAGCTGCCAGACTGCTCTTTTGGTTGGGGATGGAAGTTGGGGTGAAGAACGTGCTGAGGGGTGTGCAATGAGGGGAACAAACATCAAACTTAAAAGACAGGGTACTCCATCGACTGACTAAGGACTTTCAGTCTCACTTCTCAAGAAGTGGAAGATGTGAAATCTCAGTGTCAGGGGTACCAATATCAGTGTTGGGGGACTCTATGCTCCGATAGAGCGTTTGACGAGAAGCCTCTGTTGGATATGTGAAACACAGGCGAGCAATAGGTTTCGTTTTTATGACTGAGCAGCAGGTCAACAAATCATAAATTGTGCAACACTTTTGGTTTTTTTTTCCGCCAATTGGAATAATGAGTATTTTTTTACTTGCACTTTTGCAAGTAAAAAAATGGAAGGTTAAACACCAGAAATTAAAAACAAAAGCGAACCTCTTTCCCAAATGTATAAAAAAAGAGAGACTTTTTGTTTACCACCATTAGTACAGAGCCCTGATATTAGTGCTCAGAGATGAAAACATGAAGTTTGATGTCGAGCGACCAACTAGTCAATAAGATATTGATAATCGGCACCTAATTTCCTAAAATAAATCAGCTGTTTGTGAAAATGTTAGACTAGATTAGGATGGATGAAGTTATCCCAAGGAAGACAGATTTAATAGCATTATCTTAATGTTGTTCACTGTTGAATTACACATTGCGTTATAACAACCTTGGGGGCCCGTTACATTAGTGTTTTGATCCTCAGCGAAGTTGCAGTTTTCTGTTGTTTTTGATGTGTAGTCACGTGTGACTCTCAATGACCGAGCTACCTCGTCCTCAACAGCATCCCTTACGGATGCTGTAATGTCGAAGGGCAGAATGGTGGTCGGGGAAAAGACCCCTATCTTGGGGAAAAAAAACCCTTGGAAGAAGCCTGAAATATCAAATGTGATGTTTTTCTTCCTTCTTGCCTAGTTAAAGCCCAAATAAAGAGCTATTTTAACACCACATTGATCACAAACACCACCTGGGATCCGCTATACTATAGCGTACCAAGCTAGCACTGCGGCTAAGCTACAAACAAAGAGAGGTCAAGCAATCGATCCAAATGAAAAAGGTGAACAAAGAACCTACTAACAGTCATTAGACAACAAACACTCGGATGAAGTTATACAAAGACTCTACTGCAGTTGATCGCTCAGATGATGCTACCAATTGAGAAGGCGGATCAGGACTGCTTGAGAACATCGCTATTGTTTTGATAACTCAAGATCATAATGAAGCTATCAGGTGGTGTCTGGTTAAGACTCTTTCACCCTCCCAGCAAAGGTCCAGCCCACCTTCTTTATCAAGACAGGGTACAGTTCCGACACCTTTTCCGATCTGAATTCTTAATGAATATACTAGATTCCAACTTTTCTTTTCGGTTTGCGTAAAAAGAAACATAGCAGGTCGCTTGTTGGGCACTTTAAGAGTCATCTCCTCTGCAGAGATCAGAGAGACTGAGATACTGTCGCTACGAGCCTACTTTACATTTCCAAATCACTGAATCATCTTCCAGACACAACAGCAAGGACCGCGACATCTGAAGCAGTTTCTCAACTACTTATTTCTAACTTGCAAGCTTTGGCAGCGACACTGGTGCGTTTCAACATGATAACTGATGACAAAGCTGTCAAATGACATTCGCTGGTCTGAAAGCTCAAAACACAACGTCCGGGTCTTCTATTTGCTGATTCTCATTCACTGGAAACTAACCCGGTTTCGCCTTTTACTCAAATAATAAAGTCAAATATTGATTGATGCTTCCCAGAATACATAGAAAATATTGCCCCTATTATGCATGGCTGCATCTTTCTATGACATGGTCAACACACACTGCCCTGCATGCACAAATACAGACGGACATATGAGCATGGCCAGTCCTCAGGAGACTTGTGCGCATCAGCCTGCAAAGATTTGCAAGTCCACTTAGTGGAGATCAACTAATCTAATCAAACACAGCAGCTAATGCACAGTGAAAGTGCCAGTCAGCCACTTTACAAGCTGGACTGGCGAGTCCAGTAGTCACAGAGAAGAAAATCAGAGGTATGAATGGAAACACAAGCCACAAATCAAACTGTCGCTTAACAGTTCTCCCTCATTCAAACGCATTAAATCTCTTACCGTTCTGCCTCACCGAAAGCTCAGTCTCTCTTCTTCACTACGACTTGGTTCTCTTCCACGTATCGCCTCTCTCTATCTCTCCTTTAACACCTGCTGTTGGAGATCAGCCTCTACTGCCAGATGATGCTGAGAGCAGCCCTCTCTCTCTGCCTCGATTCGCCCAGCCCTTCCAGCTCCAGCTCTCCTCTCCCTCGCATATTTCCCGGACAATACTCCAAAGCAACACCCCCACTTTTCTTCCCTACAGGGGCGTGTGAGACACTGTCAGTCTGAGATCGGAGTTTGCGTATGGGCACAATGACGCCCTCTTAAGCAGCTGGAGGGCAGAAAATCGAAACAGAAACCTAAAATAACAGAACGCTGCCTCACTTGAGATGCAACATCCGACCTCCCTGTCCCATTATCTTTGGGATCCAACACAATAAAAAGACTATTTCTGCTGAAATGTTCAGTCTCCGTTGCTGACTTCGAAACACTAAATAGACAATCACTCATTCTGCCCAGAGAGTAACAAAAACAGGTCATTGGTGAAGTGAAACCTTGAAGGCATCATTCCGCGAGAGGCACATTACATGCTTGATGTGTTGCTACATAAAAAGCAGCTTACTAGCGTCAATACTGTTCTCAAACAATAGTATGCCCTCTGTATTTGATGAAGCTTGATTAAATAGACAGGAGCAGCGCTGGCAGTGAACCCTGCCGCGGCGGGCACGCAAAGATCCGAGGGAGCAGTAGTTCACATTATTAGCACACTTTCACGCACCAGCGAACATAGTCACTTTTTCTTGGGTTGAGTTGGCGCTACAGCTCAGCTCCAAATCTGCTTACCATCCGGGGCATCCAATGTGCCCTGCATGGACCGGATACGTTGCAATGGTTGACTTGCAGTTACTGCAGTTTCCAGTGAAGTAGCACAGCAAGGATGTTAGTGCATTGCTGTGGCAGATAGTGAATGGCTTTATAGTTGATTGTCATCCAAAGACAAGAAGATGCATTGAGTGCAACAAGAATGATGTCAGTTTGAGAATATCAGCAATGAAGGTTTGTGACAGTGTTTTAGTGAAAACAGACATGACACAGTCAGTATGGAGAAGTGTTAGAAAGCAGTCCTGCACACAGGGGCTAACACATGCGAACACTGGGACCAAAACCTACCTGTCAAGCATTGCTTTATGACAGAAACAATGCTAAAAGTTATATCACCCTAAAATCCATGCAATCCCAAGCAAATGCTCATTTGCTATAAGTGGGTGGTACACACGCGTATGATCGGTCCAACGGCTCTATTGTACTGCAATCTCAGCTTAAGCGGTGTCTGGTCGAAGGATCCATGTTTACTGTCTCTGAGGAAGAAACAGAAATAAATCCCACAAATCTCTAATGGAAAACAAGCACTTAAGTTGGATCACCATGTGATCCAAAAGGCTACTGTATTAATGAATATAACTGAGACAGCTACCTACAAGAGAATAAAAGCAGCCTGACATTATTTATCTTTATTTGACAGCAATGGCCGAACCCAAAGCCCTAACAAAACCACCCTAGCTCACTACTAAAATCCACTGCCTCTTTGATGACCTGAACGTCCAGAATGAAGCACCACACAAATGCACTGATGAAAACGCCAGTGTTTTAATAGCGGCTGATGTTTTCTGTAGTCGAAAATCAGGGAAGAAATATTTCATCTCATTTGAGAAAAGAAGATCATCTGTCCTACTGCAGTGCACTATGGGACTCTAGAGTCTAAGAAATGTTGTCGCAGACTGTATATAATTGTATTCTGAGCTGAATGTGGCTGGCTGACCTTCACTTTGACACAACTCCACTTAATGACTAGCTAATGAAAGATAAAAGCCCTTGTGTTTGGGTCTCCTGAAGTGCAATGAAGACAGGACACTTAGCGGATCCTAATGAGTCACTCAGATACTTTAAGGGAAGCTTTTATAGTTAACAAGCAGTTCACACCAGATCAACACATTATAAACGTTGAAACATGCAATTACATTGTATGTCTAGAGTGAACCCTGACTTTCCATCTGTCAGCAAACAGTTGACAATCGGTGTGAGCTCCTGTGATACTTCTTGTTTTTCAAACAGGAAAAATTGTGTTTTAGAATTTATTCAGTTTAAAAAAACTGAAACTGGATAACAACTTAATATTCAGTGAAGAAATCAACTTAAAATAGAGAGGGGAAAAAATACTAGGCTTTGGCTTGGCCAGCATAAATGCTTGATCTAACTGCACAAAACAATTTAATTTGTTCTCTCATTTCAAAGTGTCTCCTGTGAACCAGACTGACTCAGGAGACCGAAGGCATTCTGCTGCAGAAAACATAAAAATTGCCAATCGATACATAACTGCAGGGCCTCATGATGGGAGCTCAGCGTTTTAACATCCCGCCATCTCCTCCACACCCTCATTGCTGGAGAGCCACATAGAGCCTCCTCCTAATATTCTCACTTAGTGGCATTCAATTTAAGGGCTGCTGTGTCGCTGAACTAGAAAAAGTTATCCCATGGATCACAGGTGAAGGAGGTTTCAAAGCAGCAAAGCCTTTCCGACTGATTTAAAGCTGGTCATGCTGAGATCCACAACTCACAAGGCAGCGCTATTGGCTTCGCATTTCATTACTTGCTCTGTCTCCACTCTGCTTTCAGTCCTTCCTGACACATCCGCTCTTTATTTAACAGTCACAGTCTCGGAGACAGCAGCCTCTGCACTGAAAGAATTCTGTCCTTGTGACATGAATGATAGAAAGTCAGTTAAGACCCCTGTCCTCCAAACAGCAAGAAAGCCTGAGCCTATTACTCCCAGCTTAATTTGCCTCATCCTCCAGCTTTCGAACCAGATACACTCAGTTTTGCACAAAACTGAGCTCTGTTTTCAGACCCAGGAATCCGCAAAAAAAATCTGCTGTTGCGTCTGCTTCAAGTGAAGTAACTAATTGAAAAGGTCAAAACGATGTATACATTTTGAAAATGTCAGAGCTGCCAATTGTGCCATTGTTCTGCCAGTAATTGAAGCAGTTAAGAACTGGATGCAAATTGGTTAAAGTGAAAAAGATGTAATAAATCTTTGTGAATTTCTATATGTCTAAGAACTCCCTGCCCTACACACATACACACTTGTATTCATATTTGTTGGGACCTCTAATTGATGTTATGCTTCCCCAGTCTTTCATCTTTAACAATCAAAAACCTTAACTAGGACTCTGACGCAAAAACCCATTTATTATGACCCCGTAAAAATGTCCCCACAAAGTAAAATGTCCCCACAAGTAGGTGTGTTTCCAAGAATTTGCCCTCGCAGGGATAGCCATACAGCGATGGGTAGGACCTCTCATTGATATAATCCTGTCCCCAGTCTCTCACCCCAACACTAACCATCCAAAACAAATGGCTAACCTTAACCTGGACTCTGAACAAAACTTACAACAAACCCAAAAGGTTCACTACATTTTCTAAAAATGTTGAAACATTTGGATGGAAACCCCAATACTTCACCCTCTAACTTTTTTCTCGTCTCGTGTCTCGTGTGGTTTACGACTATGAATTCCAAACACAAATCCTGCAAAACACAATTTTTTAAACTTCACAAATAATGGACCACCTCCATGTTAGTTTGAACCACAACGGAACAGTCAGTAGCACACAACACAGCAGGACATCACACACAAAGGGAGTGCACGTAGTTACACGTAACTGCTGTTTGGGAATATTGGGGCAGAAATTATGAGAACTGTTAGAGCTCCTTTTCAATCTCTGTGAAATATAATGCAAAATGTTGACTGCACTGTATCTAATGTATCAGAAACAATGTTATATAATAAGAAGGGCAAGTCATGCATGTAAGTCATGCAAATGTAATGAGAATGCATGTGATTCATTCATTTTTCAACATTTTCAGAGCCTTCAATTTTGATATATGGAACGCAAATTGAAAATATGGAGGACAGAGTAATGCGGTCTTAGATGCTCAACGACGCAACAATTTCAATTCATTTATAACCATCCTTAATATTGGAAAGAGGACAATTTGTTTCAATATTTTATTTATTTCCATTCCAGCAGTACTATCTACTAATCATTTTCAAAACGGTATTTTTTTTTAGATGTCAACTTGGAGCCACTTATTGCAAATTTTAATGTTGTAAGTGCGTCCTATTAAACTTCTGAAGAACAGATGCAACATGAGACTGTATTGACTATTATTATTATTATTATTATTATTATTATTATTATTATTATTATTATTATTAATAATAATAATAATAATAATAATAATAATAATAATACAATTATTTTCCATTTTCCAAAAACAAACTTTGTCTAAAGCCAAGGTAAGTATGACTTGTGACCCTTGGGCATTGAACAAATATTGAACAATATGCTCGACCAGGCTAGAAACAGCACACAAAGATTACAGAACTAAAAGACATCTTCAGAGTAAAAAGACAGCAAATAACCACTCACACACACACACAGTAACAATTTGGGGTGCAGGATCAGACAGTAGCATGGAAGTTAGCAAGATCACGCAGGATCCTGCTGGCTCTTGTAATCACCTTTCTGCTCTGGTGCGATTTTGCAGCGATAAATCTGGTCACAAACAGAAATGAACAGCCAGGCGACCAGAGGGACGGGTACGGAGGTCAATATACATCCCCCAGCTCACACAGGGCTCAATGAAACTGAGCATCAGAATCGATCTGCACAACATTCATAAAATATTTAACAACATGATAGTCTAGCTTTACATGATGAACTGGGGTTAGACAAAAGTATCACAGCTCAGGTGAAAAGGCAGTTATGGTGTGGAGTCACTCCCAGCTATCACCGGACATGTTAGCTTATCACATAAAAACAGTCTGTTCTCTTCAGACAGCCACGATCAGATTTCATTACAGGAACCACTGATGCTTTATTTCCCTCTCAGCTCAGGCATCATCCAAAACAAGCAACCCTCTGTTACACTTCAATGGAGTTGAGTTGGAGTCATTCCACTTACAAATCCTGTGACTATGTCAACACCATTGAGGACCAAATCTATCACTGAGTGAGGTAAAGAAATGGCAGCTACAACCAAAGACATATCGACTTTCCCCCCACTGTCTGTCTTCCACGTAGTTTATCGCTCCGGTTTTTATGGGTCTGGAATCGATCATGCACTTGGGAGAAGATAACATCACCACCAGGCCTGCACAGCTCAAATAAAAACACTCATGTCAACGGGTCTTTCTCGTGCTTCTGCAGCTGTGGAGCGAAAAAAAAAAAAAGATCTGGCTCTAATTGAATTATTCCGTCATGGCTCAAAATAAGGAGAAATTTAATTAAAATTGTGAGTCTCTATAATGGATAGGTTTCATGGTGAGCTGATTGAATCCAGCACAACGTGGCGTTCCTCAGTGTCAGCATCTTGCTGTGTGGTTAAACTGTGTGACAAATCCATCAGCTGCCAGTCAGACGCCTCAAGTGAAGGTAAATAACAACAAACAGACAAAAAACATTGCCCTGATTATCTTTTGTAAACACAAATACTATTGTCGGGAGCTAATAAGAGCATTCTGGTGATGTATGGGATTGACTCTGCTGGAGAAGATGAATGATTCACAGCAACAGCAAAACATCGCATTAAGACTGCGGAGACAAAGCAGTCGTCTTTGAACCTGATTGCATAAAAAGGGAAGCAACATAAAGAGCTTTGAGAAATTGCCTTCACAATAAGTGACATCTCTTCTGAGTGAGGTGAACAACAGAGGGGGTGCTCAGTTTGTCACGGGAAAGTGTCTGATATCCACCTCAAACAATAGGGCAGGGGAAAAGAGGACGACCATGGAATAATGCAGGATATTATTTATCTGAAAAGTCCACCTGTGTCTTTTCTACAGCCAGAGGTCTGGATTTAAAGGGCGCCAGTGTACCAATGATGATCTCAGTGGCCTCTGCGCTCCACTCTTCACTGCATTAATGTTTTCCTCTGGACTCACTGAGGTCTGGACACACCTGTCTGGGTCACAGAGGGCTTTGTTTTCACTCCCATTTTTATGCGACCAAGACACTACAAATGGAAGCTTCAAAATAGAGTTTGTAATGGCAGCTTATATCATTCAGTATGAAGAGTGAAGAGAAGAAAGGAGAGATCACTAATGAATGCTTTTACTTTTTGCTATCTCGATTCCTGCTCTGGTTTTGTTTCTCTCAACATTTTGAGTAATCTTGACTGCTAGAAGCTCTTTTTTTAAGTGGCCTTTGAAGTTTGTGGACGTATCCTGCACTGCTTGTGGTATAGCTCTTCTATTCATGGTTCCTGTATGTGTATTATTTTTTGTTCCCCTGGTTTTTCCCAAGCTTGTGCAAATACTTTTCTTCCAGCCTTTATAATATCTGTTTTTTGCAAATAATAATGCTCTCACGCCTAAGGCATCAAACATTGATGGTTGTGAAGGGGAGGTTTGTCCAATGTTGACACAGAAGACAGCCTTTCACCACACAGTAGGCTTTCAAATGTGCAGTCGCAGGAAGGCAGAATGTCCAACGGGTATACGGGGAGGCATCCATGAACTTCCGATTATACAGCGTAGTTTGATGTCAACATAAGGTTCACTAACCCAGGGTTGAAAGCTGCCACGCCTCTGGCATCCTAGTGGACGCCCTACTAACCATAGCTCGTGATCACAAAGTACAATAAATCCAGTGTAACGTCACTGCTAAACTAACAGCGAGAGCTTCTGTTCATCACCCCTGCACGTCCTTAAATGCTATCATCCATTGTGAACGTCACAAAATGCCAGAGAAACACTTGACTCAAAGGAATCATCGAATGCGTCAACATACAACACGGAAAGCAGACTTCTGCATCAACAATGCAGGAAAAAGTCCACTTGAGAAAGGAGTTGGATGTTTATCAACACAGTCGTCTGGGGCTGAGTTTGGAACATTCAAATCTCCTTCCATAAAGTATGTTTGTATTGCTCACTTGTTGATCATGACTTGAGAAGTCACTTCATTTTCTCCACTGTTGTCTTTTCAATATCTATAGCTCACTCTAGTTTGAGAAATACAAATTGGTCACATGCAAGCGTTGGGATGACACACACACTTAAAAAACAAGATGTTCCCCTTTTGCTATTGAAGATATTGAAGAAAGGTATTGAATTCTTGTCATTACTCCATAGCCATCACACTCCAGATCTGATCTTGAAGAGAATAAAAGAGATGGACATTGAGTGGGTGTTTGCCAATGTGCAAAGGGAACCAGCTGAGACGTGGCCAGGAGCGAGACGCAGGACGGGTGACCATGAAAAGCTATGCAGGGAGGGGGGCGTAAATCGAAACTAAACACGTGTTTGAGCTCTGTCTACATGAAAAATTAGACCACAGGTTTCTCTACACGGGTTGCTCATTCTCCTTATGCTCAGGTAAAAAGGAAACTATTCAAAGTATCTGTGGTCCTGTTCTTGCTCGAATCTATTTTCACAGAGAGGTAGAAAGGAGGATGAAAGGACCCTGGGATTAACTGTGAGAGCACCAGATGGTCCAGATAAAGTGGTATTTATTGTATCTGGTCAAAAAAGTGGCGTTCAGAGAGACACATCCATACCCTTGAAAAGTATGGATTAAAAGCAACAACCTTACAGAGCTGAATAGTGTCATCAAGTGGAAGCATTGAGATGTTGAAAGAATAATTTAATAAGCGGCAATAAACAACAGTTGGGTCCCCTCGTAAGGAAGTATTTCTTCCTGGCAGGAGGGCTCACTATCTGCACACCGCGGTAATGACTGTGCTGGAAAGATTCGCTGAACTTTATGGACTCAGCATCATGCAGTGGCTGAGCTCAGAGCTCCAGATGGACTGCTGTGGGATGGAGTGGCTGAATTTTATTACAGGAAGAGTAGAAGAATCCTCTATTAGTGAGAAACCATCATGCAAGTCTCAATAGAAGAGACTGACACACAAAGTCAATGACGTTTGGCTGTGTAGTTACAGACCACCAAGGCATGCTGAAAACCACCAATGACAACTCCCTGAGCTGACATGTCCACGACACAACACAACTGAGACTCAATGAAAAGTGGATCCAGGCTTGGCCACTGTAAACAGTCGATCAACCATTTTTAAGTGAATCATTTTCCATTGGTGCCATCCACCACTAAACTTGCCTTATTTTTGTACTGTACCAACAAGCATTTTCCCATCTCTGATTCAGATTAGATAACGTACATGCATGTCAGATAATATCAAAAGACAGGCGTCACGATACTTGATAGCCCAATACTGTATCGATATTCTAAGTCCACAACATTGCTATTGATTAAATATATTCATATATATCTTTGAGTTCATTGACATTTCTGACCTGTGGTCAGCAGCGAGTAATTCAACTTCCCCCTTCAGCACCTTGTAATCTACAGCAAGATCTTGCAGGTGTCCAAGCCGGATTCCAACATTAGACTAAACTAACCTGTATGGTGGTTGTATCTGAATGGATTAGACTGTCACCCGGGACATCACAAACAAGAGCTACGTCTTTTGTAAGATGTGCCACGCAAGTGCTAAATGGTACAGAATAAACCTACAAACCTGGACTGTATGTAGCATAGATGTGGAATTATTGGACGCTACTCAGACAACTCTAGTATTATTTGTTGGACTTTTTTTTTCTTTTTCATCTTTACAAATAACACACTAAATGGTACAGAATAAACCTACAAACCTGTACTGTATGTAGCATAGACGTGGAATTATTGGACGCTACTTAGACAACTCTAGTATTATTTGTTGGACTTTTTTTTCCTTTTTCATCTTTACAAATAACACACTAAATGGTACAGAATAAACCTACAAACCTGTACTGTATGTAGCATAGACGTGGAATTATTGGACGCTACTCAGACAACTCTAGTATTATTTGTTGGACTTTTTTTTTCTTTTTCATCTTAACAAATAACACACTAAATGGTACAGAATAAACCTACAAACCTGTACTGTATGTAGCATAGACGTGGAATTATTGGACGCTACTCAGACAACTCTAGTATTATTTGTTGGACTTTTTTTTCCTTTTTCATCTTTACAAATAACACACTAAATGGTACAGAATAAACCTACAAACCTGTACTGTATGTAGCATAGACGTGGAATTATTGGACGCTACTCAGACAACTCTAGTATTATTTGTTGGACTTTTTTTTTCTTTTTCATCTTAACAAATAACACACTAAATGGTACAGAATAAACCTACAAACCTGTACTGTATGTAGCATAGACGTGGAATTATTGGACGCTACTCAGACAACTCTAGTATTATTTGTTGGACTTTTTTTTTCTTTTTCATCTTAACAAATAACACACTAAATGGTACAGAATAAACCTACAAACCTGTACTGTATGTAGCATAGACGTGGAATTATTGGACGCTACTCAGACAACTCTAGTATTATTTGTTGGACTTTTTTTTCCTTTTTCATCTTTACAAATAACACACTAAATGGTACAGAATAAACCTACAAACCTGTACTGTATGTAGCATAGACGTGGAATTATTGGACGCTACTCAGACAACTCGAGTATTATTTGTTGGACTTTTTTTTTCTTTTTCATCTTTACAAATAACACACTAAATGGTACAGAATAAACCTACAAACCTGTACTGTATGTAGCATAAATGTGGAATTATTGGACGCTACTCAGACAACTCTAGTATTATTTGTTGGACTTTTTTTTCCTTTTTCATCTTTACAAATAACACACTAAATGGTACAGAATAAACCTACAAACCTGTACTGTATGTAGCATAGACGTGGAATTATTGGACGCTACTCAGACAACTCTAGTATTATTTGTTGGACTTTTTTTTTCTTTTTCATCTTAACAAATAACACACTAAATGGTACAGAATAAACCTACAAACCTGTACTGTATGTAGCATAGACGTGGAATTATTGGACGCTACTCAGACAACTCTAGTATTATTTGTTGGACTTTTTTTTCCTTTTTCATCTTTACAAATAACACACTAAATGGTACAGAATAAACCTACAAACCTGTACTGTATGTAGCATAGACGTGGAATTATTGGACGCTACTCAGACAACTCTAGTATTATTTGTTGGACTTTTTTTTTCTTTTTCATCTTAACAAATAACACACTAAATGGTACAGAATAAACCTACAAACCTGTACTGTATGTAGCATAGACGTGGAATTATTGGACGCTACTCAGACAACTCTAGTATTATTTGTTGGACTTTTTTTTTCTTTTTCATCTTAACAAATAACACACTAAATGGTACAGAATAAACCTACAAACCTGTACTGTATGTAGCATAGACGTGGAATTATTGGACGCTACCCAGACAACTCTAGTATTATTTGTTGGACTTTTTTTTCCTTTTTCATCTTTACAAATAACACACTAAATGGTACAGAATAAACCTACAAACCTGTACTGTATGTAGCATAGACGTGGAATTATTGGACGCTACTCAGACAACTCGAGTATTATTTGTTGGACTTTTTTTTTCTTTTTCATCTTTACAAATAACACACTAAATGGTACAGAATAAACCTACAAACCTGTACTGTATGTAGCATAAATGTGGAATTATTGGACGCTACTCAGACAACTCTAGTATTATTTGTTGGACTTTTTTTTCCTTTTTCATCTTTACAAATAACACACTAAATGGTACAGAATAAACCTACAAACCTGTACTGTATGTAGCATAGACGTGGAATTATTGGACGCTACTCAGACAACTCTAGTATTATTTGTTGGACTTTTTTTTTCTTTTTCATCTTAACAAATAACACACTATAGCACTGTACTGGCAGTATCGCAATACATTGTGACATCAAATATTATCATCATTTGAGGTTTTTATCGAGATACAAATTGTTTCACCAGATTACTGTCAATAAACAGCCCAAATACAAGTACATTAGTAATACATTAGTATCATGGTCTGGAAAACTCGTAATAAGCATAAGCACACGTGTTAAATAAAACATTGCATTTACACCAATTGACAACGGCCTGCCCCTTGTTAACATACATGGCAGCATCATGGAGCAGCTCGACGATCCACCTGTTGCCACGCTGCTTGTCCCCCACACCACCAACTCCTACACTAAGATGGAGGGCCCAATTAGACACTCACTTGTTCACCACTGATGAGCACTTCATTACCTCCCATTATAGCCAGATATCCTCTTTCTTAAGACAGAAGTACCAGTGCAGAGCTCTGAGCCCCTTGGAAACAGCTGTGGTGGTGTGGTGCATGAATGGATCAAGCTCATGCTCGGATTAGAATCAACAGGCCGTACACTTAGTAACATCTCAAAGCTTGGTGTCGATAAAGCAGAGCGATAATTGAGTAAATATAATGAGAGGCGTTGGTGGATTTGTTTTTTTCAGCTGCTCTGGGGATTATAGACAAAAAAAAAAGGATCAGATGAGTGTTTATCGAGAGCATTCGAGCTAATGAGTGTTTAATTCGGAGAGCGGCGCTGACAGCAGTTTGGCAGTCCCACATGACACCTTCCACCTTTTGTGAAGAGAACCAGGCTAACTGAAAAGCTCGTGTCTTTGGGGTTGAAATTATGGACAATGAATTCAAAAGTAGCAGAGCACAATGATGAGCAGCATCTTGGACATATTCAGAAAATCCTCATATCTCACATGAATTAGAGTTATATGAAAGAGGAAATATTCCAAATGTTTGCACAAATATTCAATAGATTTATCTGATAAAAGATCCTATACATTTGTACAGGTTTTTTTATGAGTGCAAAGCCCAGGTTCTCAAGAGGAGAAACCTTTTCCTTTTTCTAAAAAAAACGTGTTGAATATTCAAGTAGTGTACACTTTAGGACAGAAAGCATTACATACCAAATTAAATAGTGAAAGGAAAATACTAGTACTACTTCTGCTACTACGACTAAATATGTTATCATTATTAATTATTATTATTATAAACGGACTGCCATTGAATAGGAATTTGGGTCATCAATCTGGTCTAATTTGGAAACTAGACACATATAAGAAGAGGAATTAACTTGTTTGCAACAATGGCATTAAGGTATTACGGTGTTAACGTATAACAATTCATGACTCACCACAAAGTCCTGGTTCTGGAGAAGCTCTTGTCGGTTCTAGAAAAAGAAGAATGGAGTAAATTACAATGCATTTTTGCTCTCAACAAAGAAACTTTTTCGAAGCTAACTATCAGAGCAGCTGTGAAAATCGAGAAAACAAACCAGATTTACTCAGCTTTACTTTGGAGTATATCTGTCGATAGTCATAGTGATAATTGTCGTAGCATACATGGGTCAGAAAAATAGACAAGTGTAGTAGTCAGTGTCACAGCACGAGCAGCGCTTGAAACAGTAACGGAAATAGCAGTGGAAATTGTTGCAGTGTTGGTGAATTTAAAAACAGTCATTTAGACTCCACAGCGACCACTTGAAAACATTAGAACTACATGAACTACAGTACCTGCATATACAGCTGATATTTTAAAATCTGCATTGCATGATGATTTGTCCAGAGAAAAACATGTCACACTGATGCTATTGGTTTTTTTCTCTGACAAGTCTGAAAAATGAATTAGAAACACCTGCTGTATGAATCATTCCAATCGTTAAAGTCATTATTTGCTTTTGAGAATCAATTTTGAAATGAGTGCAGGTCAGTGTGGAGCAAACAGAACATCAATCCAGTAACACTCGGCTTGTTTCTTTCACTGCCAAGGGCCCAGACAATCAAACAATGACTTCAATCGGGTGGTTCCTGTCCTCCCACATCCTTAATCACAGCAGCACTATTCTACTTCAAGGAGAGTAAGTCATCCTCAGTCAAACGTTATCAAGGAGAACAGCAGAGTTTCTTCACAGTACAGGACAAGCTGAAGAGTTGGGTCATCAAGTTCAGCGTGAGGGAATCCTCCCAGTCCCGATCCATCCTTCCTGAGGCCTAAATATTCATGAGGCACAGCTTCCCCACTACCTCTGTGATGTATAAATTGATAGTGCAAACGCTGTCCATTGACAAAGCTGGAAAACTCATGTCTTAAAATGATAAATGAGACGATAACACGCGGATGGTTCCAAGAATGACGCTCAGGCTGCATATCTGACGCGGTCTAATATCGTGATCCATGAAATATTCATGGAAAGGCGTCTTATATGGCTTTATTGTTGTTGATTTGTGGATCCCACGGTGTGTGAGCCAGTGCCTGAAATTCCCGTGTGGAAAAGGCGCTAATTAATGTGGGCAGAACATGAGTCGTTTCAGTCCGCATTTTCTCACTCTTTTTTTTTCAACAAAAGTGCCCACTAACTTCATATTCATGCAAAACAGACTATTATTTAATTGCTCTTTGTCGTCCGCATACTACTGCTGCGCTTAGTACGACCACTAAAATCATAGTGATTCCTCATGAATGACTTGCTTCTCTATCGATTATGATAGTAACAATTACGATTACATTTGAGCAAGTTTATTGAACCACTTTATCCATTATTATCCATTTATCCATCGAGTAATAGAAGTGATTCATTACTGATCATTTCATTTGTGATTAATAACACGTAAACAGACGAACCAAAACCTTGTGAAATGACATGAAACCATGTGATCAGCGCAAAGATATTTATTTGTCATCAAAACGTCCAATCAGCAGCAGAACCAGGATCAAGTCATGGACATCAAATTCACTAAAGAAAAAAAATTAAAAATACGCTTGATGCAAACTGTTGAGAAAATTGGGAAAACTGAATACAATTCTGAAAAAAATAAATATCATAAAACCATGTCTAAATATAATCTAATAAAAATTATATATTTTATTCAAACTCCAAAGAAGAAGTAAACTGTAAATAAAAGTATCGCGATAAAATGTACTAATTAATTTTCAAAACTGCTTCAACAGGTGCTTTTATGAACGGTTTTTAATGGGGGCACCATCACTTTCTTTATAATTTTTCCTCTCAAGAACTTCTCCATAGTTGGTAACTGTCACAGATTTGCAGCTGTCAAGTCAATTCAGTGACACACTACTGCCACCATACGTGGCTTAAGTATTAAACTGAGCGTCTCCCGGCCCTCATGGCCCAGAAGTGTAAACCAAAAAACTTTTAGCGGCCTTCTATGGGGCACTCGCAGCGCAACCAAGAGCCCCAGCCCTCTCATTCTCTCTCCTTGTGGAACAGTTTAAAACTAAAAAGGCTACATGGTTGATCCTGCTGGTAAGCATATTCTTTCAAGATTCTTCTTCTTGTTCTGTTGTCTCTTCCCAACAAGACTACACTCACCTAATCTTCTCTTCCTGAACCTGAATTTTGGTCTTGCTGTTCGTCTTTTGCCTGGTACTTCATCCTTCCTCCAACACATTCAACTCTGTCCAACCTGCGTCTGGGTCTGGCTTTCCTAACGTCATCACTAAACTTCAGGTGCAAATACTAGGAATGCTCCAATCGACCAGCCACTGAACGTGATCGGCTGATATCAGCGTGATCGGTGAATACAGATCACTGCTTGTCATTGCTGATCACAACAACGGATCACGTGTGACAGCCGGCGCTCTGATGAAGCCCCGCTGGTTGTGATGCGTCCGCTCCTGCCTACTCGCTGCTCACTGGTCAGTGGCCTGTCT